>NC_143053.1:2995000-3148333 GCF_052426305.1 Pelodiscus sinensis
CAGGGGAGAGGTTCTAACCCATCCCCCCCCTCCCCTCAGGCACCCCAGTGCTTCTGGGGCACCGCCAGCCCCCCCTTACCCAGGGGAGAGGTTCTAACCCATCCCCCCCTCCCCTCAGACACCCCAGTGCTTCTGGGGCACCGCCAGCCCCCCCTTACCCAGGGGAGAGGTTCTAACCCATCCCCCACCTCCCCTCAGGCACCCCAGTGCTTCTGGGGCACCGCCAGCCCCCCCTTACCCAGGGGAGAGGTTCTAACCCATCCCCCCCTCCCCTCAGACACCCCAGAGCTCCCTGTGCCCCCCAGCACCCCGTCACACAGGGGAGAGGTTATAACCCATCCCCCACCTCCCCTCAGACACCCCAGTGCTCCCTGTGCCCCCCAGCCTCCCTCACACAGGGGAGAGGTTATAACCCATCCCCCACCTCCCCTCAGACACCCCAGTGCTCCCTGTGCCCCCCCAGCGCCCCCTTACACAGGGGAGAGGTTATAACCCATCCCCCACCTCCCCTCACACACCCCAGTGCTCCCTGTGCCCCCCAGCCTCCCTCACACAGGGGAGAGGTTATAACCCATCCCCCACCTCCCCTCAGACACCCCAGTGCTCCCTGTGCCCCCCCAGCGCCCCCTTACACAGGGGAGAGGTTATAACCCATCTCACCAACTCCCAGCAGGTTCTACCAGGTTCAAAGTTCCAGCCACGGTCCCAGGGCAATTTACACCTTGGCACGTACCCAAAGGAGCCCGCTGGGCCAGGCCTGTAGCTTCTAAAATGTAAAGGTTTAGTGAAAGCGAAAGGGAAAGCGAGAGCACGCGCCACAGGGCAGCGAGGGCGAGGGTTACACCGGTGAAGGCCGCGAACGTCACACCCCCATTGCAAAGGGCTGGCTGCAGCGTGGGCCTCACTGGCTGGCCGAGGGCACGTCTCTGAGCTTCAGCTGCCACGGATGGGTCTCCCAGCCCGGTGTGCAGTGCGTCGGCGGGTAGCCGGGCCCCTGGCGAGGTGAGAAGCCGGACGGAAGACCAACTGGAGGAGTCTTCAGGGCCCCAGATAACCTCGGCCATGTGGGGGGCCCATTGCTCGCGCTGGGTACATGTACACAGATGGCGGGAGGGCCCACGGGCCGGCCCCCGTGCAGGCGGACACCAGGGCCTGCGTCCCAGAGTGGGGCGGGGTGGTTGAAGGCAAGTCCCTTCAGTGCAGGTGCCTCCCCATGTTTCATTGGCTGGTGAATGTTTCTTGATGGGCCAGTCACCTGAATACCTTGCCCAGACCTGCAGGGAGCACCGTGGGGGGGCAGAGCTCCTGACTAAGCCAGCCCCTGCCTCTCGCTGTAGGGAGCAGGGCAGGGTGCTGGCCGGCAGGGCACCTTCTGGCTACTCCATCCCCAGCCTCTCCCAGCAGGGGGCGCTGTGGGGAGATCCTGGCTACTCCATCCCCAGCCTCTCCCAGCAGGGGGCGCTGTGGGGAGATCCTGGCTACTCCATCCCCAGCCTCTCCCAGCAGGGGGCGCTGTGGGGAGATCCTGGCTACTCCATCCCCAGCCTCTCCCAGCAGGGGGCGCTGTGGGGAGATCCTGGCTACTCCATCTCCAGCCTCTCCCAGCAGGGGGCGCTGTGGGGAGATCCTGGCTACTCCATCTCCAGCCTCTCCCAGCAGGGGGCGCTATGGGGAGCTCCTGGCTACTCCATCTCCAGCCTCTCCCAGCAGGGGGCGCTGTGGGGAGCTCCTGGCTACTCCATCCCCAGCCTCTCCCAGCAGGGGGCGCTGTGGGGAGATCCTGGCTACTCCATCCCCAGCCTCTCCCAGCAGGGGGCGCTGTGGGGAGATCCTGGCTACTCCATCCCCAGCCTCTCCCAGCAGGGGGCGCTGTGGACATGGCAGGCTGGAAGCTCCCTGGCAGCCCCTTCCTCTCCCAGCAGGGGGCGCTGCGGCATCGCAGGCTGGGAGCTCCCTGGCAGCCCCTTCCTCTCCCAGCAGGGGGCGCTGCGGCATCGCAGGCTGGGAGCTCCCTGGCAGCCCCTTCCTCTCTCAGCAGGGGGCGTTGTGGCATCGCAGGCTGGAAGCTCCCTGGCAGCCCCTTCCTCTCCCAGCAGGGGGCGCTGTGGCATCGCAGGCTGGAAGCTCCCTGGCAGCCCCTTCCTCTCCCAGCAGGGGGCGCTGCGGCATCGCAGGCTGGGAGCTCCCTGGCAGCCCCTTCCTCTCTCAGCAGGGGGCGTTGTGGCATCGCAGGCTGGAAGCTCCCTGGCAGCCCCTTCCTCTCTCAGCAGGGGGCGCTGTGGCATCGCAGGCTGGAAGCTCCCTGGCAGCCCCTTCCTCTCTCAGCAGGGGGCGCTGCGGCATCGCAGGCTGGGAGCTCCCTGCCATCCCCTGCCTCTCTCAGCAGGGGGCGCTGCGGCATCGCAGGCTGGGAGCTCCCTGGCAGCCCCTGCCTCTCCCAGCAGGGGGCGCTGCGGCATCGCAGGCTGTGAGCTCCCTGCCATCCCCTGCCTCTCCCAGTAGGGGGCGCTGCGGCATCGCAGGCTGGGAGCTCCCTGCCATCCCCTGCCTCTCCCAGCAGGGGGCGCTGCGGCATCGCAGGCTGGGAGCCCCCTGGCAGTGCGCCCATGGCGGCCGCAGAGGAGCCAGCCCCCGCTGGGCAGGGCGGTACCCAGGTTACCTGGTGTATGAGGCCGATGGGTTTCTGGCCCCGCGCGTGAAGTCAGCGATCTGCCAGCCCGGGGCGCTCCGAGGGGAGGGAGGTGCAAACCCGAGTATTAGCAGCTTTCCCCAGCATCTCCTGCCCACAGCCCTTCATGCGCGTTACCCACATTGCCCCGGTAACCCCACGGCCCCTTCACGCCCACTGGGCAGCTCCGAGCGAGCCTCAGCAAACACCAGGGAAACTGAGGCACGGTGAGAGGGCATCACTTGCAGAACCACAGCTAGACCCAGGGGGCCACGGCTCTCAGGCCCACAGTGCCAGAGGTGGGTGGCAGGGCTGGGCGACCCAGCCCTGGCATGGCTCAGAGCTGCCCGGGCTCAGCTCATGCTGCTAGCCGAGCGCCCCCTGCACAGACCCCCTCCTGCCCGTCAGAGGGGCTCAGGGTCTCCCAGGTCTGGCCTTCCCCTGGGCTCCTTCCATCACTGGGGTCCCAGGACATCGTGAGCCCTGGGCCAAGGCAGGCTGCCCCGGCCCCCGGCTGCCACCTCCCACCCTGCAGAGGCCTTGTGTCCGGCCACAAACAGCCCTGGGTGGATGTTTTATCTGCCCCCAGCCCTGCCCAGCCTGGTGACACCAGCGCTGGCCAGGGGAGTCTGCCCAGACAGCCGAGGCCCCAGGAATTTGCTGCTCCCTGCAGGACGCCCCGAGCTCGACCCCCCCTCAAATTCTGGGGCTCTGTTCTCTCCCCGTGCTGGGGGCCTGGGCCGTGCCCACGCAGGCGCCGAGATGGGACAGGCCGGGCTGGGAACGGGGCGAGTGCCTCTGCTCTGCTCCCAACACCGCCCCCCCGGCACCGAGCGGCGCCGGCTGGCAACCTGCAGGCTTGTGGCTCAGGTCTCTGCCCCCAGAGTCACCAGGCCGGGGGGGGGGTTAAGGGGGGGACAAGCCCTGAGGACTGGGCGGTGGCCGGCCGGGCACTGTGTGAAACAAGACACTCGGGTTCATCCCGGCAGAGGACTCCAGGTGGCACCAAGTGGGCACAGTGGGCACCAACGCCCTGCTGAAGCCAAGGGCCCTGGCAGCCACCGCAGGGTGAATACCTGCCCCAGCTGGGCACAGGGCCCCCGTCCTGCCACCGGGGCCCCCGTCCTGCCACCGGGGCCCCTGTCCAGCCACCTGAGCCCCCATCCTGCCACCAGGGCCCCCGTCCTGCCACCGGGGCCCCTGTCCAGCCACCTGGGCCCCCGTCCTGCCACCTGGGCCCCCGTCCTGCCACCGGGGCCCCTGTCCAGCCACCTGGGCCCCCGTCCTGCCACCAGGGCCCCCGTCCTGCCACCAGGGCCCCCGTCCTGCCACCTGGGCCCCCGTCCTGCCACCGGGGCCCCTGTCCAGCCACCTGGGCCCCCGTCCTGCCACCAGGGCCCCTGTCCAGCCACCAGGGCCCCCGTCCAGCCACCTGGGGCCCCATCCTGCCACCGGGGCCCCATCCTGCCACCGGGGCCCCCGTCCAGCCACCAGGGCCCCCGTCCTGCCACCAGGGCCCCTGTCCAGCCACCTGGGTCCCCGTCCAGCCACCGGGGCCCCCGTCCAGCCACCGGGGCCCCCATCCTGCCACCAGGGCCCCTGTCCAGCCACCTGGGTCCCCGTCCTGCCACCAGGGCCCCCGTCCAGCCACCTGGGCTCCCATTCTGCCATCAGGGCCCCTGTCCAGCCACGTGGGCCCCCATCCTGCCACCTGGGCCCCCGTCCAGCCACCAGGGCCCCCGTCCAGCCACCTGGGCCCCTGTCCAGCCACTGGGGTCACCAAACTTCGTGCCCAACCTGAACAGCTGGCACAGGCGGGCCCCGCAGAGCAGAGCAGCCCAGGGCCGAGGCGTCAGGCCAGCCTAGAGCTGGAAGGCCCCGAGGGTCGGCTCCCCTAGTGTAAAGTGTCCCGGGCCCGGAGCAGGCAGGATGCTGGGGGCCATGGCAGGGAGGGGCTGGGCCGGGCAGTGCTCTGGGGCCCGAGGGGGCCGTGCAGATCGGCGCCGTGGGGAGCGTGGGCCGCCCGCCGGAGGGGCTCAGGATCATTAGCGTCACCGGTTCATTAGCGTCACCCCAAGGGCTGCCTTTGGACTCGGGGGGGGAGGGGAAGTGGACCTTCTAGCCTGGCCGTGACCCAGGCGCTCCCAGCCCCTGCGCGGCACCGGCGGGGCGATGGCGGCCGGGAGGACGGGCCTGACGCTGGACGCGGTGAATCCGGGCGTCAGGGGCATCAGCTTCCCACGCTGGTGGAGGCGGCCGCGCGAATCCAGCGCCAGCTGGCGCAGGTGAGGGGTCTGGAAGGCGCCCGGGAGGCTTGGGGGGCTGGCGGGCCCGTGGGGCAGCCTGGGGGTGCTGGGGCAGGGCCTGCGGCAGTGTCCTGGGTTCTGGCTGCGGGAACTTGCAGTGCGGGTCTCTGTTGGCCAGCGGCTCCAGCCACGGCCCCGGGGGCTGCCTGCTGGCGGCCGAGCCGAGCCAGGGCCAACGGCCCGCATGGGCAGTCAGAGCGCAGGGTGGCACCGCCAGCTCCCAGGACACCCCGGCGCCGAGCGGCCAGAGCCCTGCAGCGTGGATCCCCCGGCAGCCCCTGGGGGAGCAGAGAGCAGGGGGACCCACTGGGCTGCCCCCGTCTCCTCCTAGCGCCCGTGTGGGAGGGAGCAGCTAGTGAGAGCCCCAGCCTCGTGCCCCTCCCTGCCCTGTGTCGCTCCCAGCAGCACTCAGACCTGGGCACCAGGAGCAGCACAAACCCTGGGGAGCCCAGCGGACATGGCCAGGAATGTGAAGGGTGGGAGGGGAAACTGAGGCTGGCAGTCACACGGAAGCCTGACCTCTGTGAGCGACCTCCCCACGCCACTGAGCCCCCCCCGCAGGCATGTGCTAGGCCTGGCTGGAAGGGGGCGTCACGCAGGGCCACGGCATCCCACGGGGAGCAGGAGACTCATGCCCAGAGCCTGGTGCATGAGCCCCGATGCTCAGCCTGCCCCCAGTGCCAGGGCAGGTGCCTGTTCCTGTCCCCGAGCCTATGGGGGCCAGGAGAGCCCCCGGGCTGTCTGCAGGGCCACCCAGGGTAGCTTGTTAGTGGCTAATTGGGGCCTTGGTCACGGCCTAGGCCACCACCACCCCGCTGGGCCAGTACAAGCGGCAGCCTCATAGCCAGAGCCGTCCTGTCCTTGGCCACTGGGTGGCACTCGCATGCCGCAGAGCGGGGGCTGTGTGGCTCTCACCGGCGCTGCACTGGGGGGTTAGCCTGGCTAGCGAGCCCCACCGGGGGCCTCCCTGCGACGGAGCAATGGCCCCAGCACCTTGCCCCAATCACGGCCAAGGCCAGGTGCGAAGCATCGGAGGCAGCCCCGACAGCCGCGGTTTAGCGCCCTGGGTTCCCGGAGAGGGACCATGGCGAGGCTCCAGTCCGACCCGCTGGGACACCCAGGCCGCAGCCCGGCCCCCACGTCGTCGGTCAGGCAGAAAGCGCCCAGCCGGGTGTAACAGCATCCACCCCCCAGCGCCCCACGGATGGTTCCAACAGCCAGGTCCCCTCACTGCTAGTCACTGGCACCGCGCGTCCACGAGGAGTAACGGGAGCTGGAATTAGGATCTCTAATTGGAACTACCTACTCCGTGCCACGTGTAGCCGCGGGCACGGAGTCCGCACTAACGGGGATTTAAAAATGGCGGCGCCCGGGAACATGCAAATGAAGCCCGGGATATTTAAATCCCAGGCTTCATTTGCAACTCCGCTTGCCCTCATTTGCCTACCTAGCTCGAACTAGCGAGTTAGTGTAGACGTACCCCATGAGAGCAGGGGGCTGGACTTGACCTCTCGAGGTCCCTTCCAGTTCTAGTGTTCTAGGATTCTAACTGGGGGGTGGGGTGGGGGGCAGGAGAACCAGGGAGCAGGGAGAAGGGGGGGCAGTGGAACTTGGGAACAGGAGAATTGGGGGTCAGGGGAACTGGGGAGCAGGGAGAAGTGGGGGGCAGTGGAACTTGGGAACAGGAGAATTGGGGGTCAGGAGAACTGGGGAGCAGGGAGAAGGGGGACAGTGGAACTTGGGAACAGGAGAATTGGGGGTCAGGGGAACTGGGGAGCAGGGAGAAGTGGGGGGCAGTGGAACTTGGGAACAGGAGAATCGGGTGTCAGGGGAACTGGGGAGCAGGGAGAAGTGGGGGGCAGTGGAACTTGGGAACAGGAGAATTGGGGGTCAGGGGAACTGGGGAGCAGGGAGAATTGGGGGTCAGGGGAACTGGGGAGCAGGGAGAAGGGGGGCAGTGGAACATGGGGATAGGAGAATCGGGGGTCAGGGGAACTGGGGCGCAGGGAGAAGTGGGGGGCAGTGGAATGTGGGGCCTGCTCTCCGTGGACACAGGCTGCAGAACAGACTCTGTCTGCAGGGAGCTCAGGCCTGCCACCGACAGAGGCTGCTTTGCAGTAACCTCTCTTGCCACCCCCCTACCCCTGTGCGGCTGCCTCTGCTAGAGCCAGAAGCACAGGGGCAGGGAGGACCGGGGAGCTGGTGCTGGGGGGAGCCAGCTTTTAAGCAAGGGGAGGGCAGGTTGGTCTGCTGCTTGAAAGCTGGCTCTCCGTGTGTATTGGCTTCAGCCTGCCCTCCTCATCCTCTTTTAGAGGCAGTGGGGGGGGGGGGGGGGGGAGTGAGGGTTGGGGGGGGGGGGCGGAAGAGGTGGATTTGGCTGTCACGGGGAGCCAGCTTTTAAGCCAGCTCCTTACAGGCAATCTCTCGCTCCACCCCTTGCTGCCTCTGATACAGAGGCAGCAAGGGGGCGGGGGGATGTGTGTAACTGACAAGATGAACGGATAAGCCCGGACTTGTCGGTTAATCGTGTCGTCGTCTACCCAACGACATCCCGACTGCGAACGGCTCCCTGGCGGGAGGGCGAAGCGGAGCCCCCCGAGCTGGGAAGACTCAGTATAAAACGTCAGCGGCTGGGCGACCGTGGGAGCTGCAAACCGAGGCAGCGGACGGCGGTGCTGGAGGAGGCAGGGGAGGCTTGGTCTCCTGGTCCCGCCCGGCGTAGGAGATCGGGTTGGCCAGTGACGGAAGGGAGGGGACACCGCCTTGGACTTGCTTGGATCTCTCTCTGGCCTGGGGCCGGGGCGGGTTCCTGTGCGTGAGGTGCATGCTGGGGGCTGTTTTGGAGGAAAGTTTCTTAGCCGTAGTCCAGAGAAGAGCAATGGGAAGGATTCAAGGACTAGAAGACATGAGCTCTGAGGCTAGGCTGAAGGAATGAGAAGAACTGGGCTTGTTTGGTTTGGAAAGGAGAAGACAGAGGGGATGTGACAGCGGTTTTCAAGTATCTAAAAAGGAGTCACAAGGAGGAGGGAGAAAACTTGTTCCCCTTGGCCTCTGAGGACAGGACAAGCAGCAATGGGCTTAAACTGCAGCCAGGGAGGTTGAGGTTGGACATTAGGAAAAACTTCCTGCCTGTCAGGGTGGTGAGACACTGGAATAAATTGCCCGGGGGGGGTTGTGGAACCCCCATCCATGGAGATATTGTAGAGCAGGCTGGCCAGACACCTGTCAGGGATGGTCTAGACGGTGCTTGGTCCTGCCGTGAGGGCGGGGGACTGGACTCGATGCCTCTCGAGGTCCCTCCTGGTTCAGCGTTCTGTGGTTCTGTGGTTCTGTGACTGGAGGGGCAAGTTGAGACCCCCCGAAGAACAAGAGACGCCGGAGTCCCCTTGCCATCCAGATTCGGGAAGGGACAGATGGTGCCTGCAGGGTGAAGGGGTAGGGAGGGCAACGGGGGGCACCGGTCAGCAGTTGCCATTTTGGCAGGGGCACGGGGAGGCGGCACAGCTCCTGAGGGGTCAGCTCTGGGTCCCAGTTCAAGGAAGGTTGGGGCTGGCCCCACGGGGCCCGGTGAGAGAGGAGCACCAGGGGCTGGGAAGCCGATCCCAGCAGCGCCGCACACGGCTGGAGGTGGATGCGGCTGGACAGACGGTGCCCACCGCAGAGAAGAGCAGCAGGAGGAATCCCGCCAGCCGGACGTTTCTAATGGTCCCCAGGGGACAGACCACGGGCCCGACGGGCCTCTCCTAGCACCAGCTCCTTGGGGCAGGGCCTTGGTGGCTGCTGACGCGCTGGCTCTAGAGGCGGAAGGGCCCTGGCCCACCCAGCCCTTCTCCCTGGCTTGGCTCCCAGGGGGTGGGGTGTAGGGGTGGGCTTGGCCCCTGGAGCTCACCGTCCCCCTCCGTTCTGGCAGGGCCGATTTCCGGGCTGGTTCTTTGAGCTTGTGAACATCGACCCAGCCGTCAGGAAGAGCTTCTGGAGCTGGGGAATGTCCGTCTACCCCCTGATCCTGGGCCAGGCCCTGCTGGAGCCGCCCCGGCCGGGGCAGCCCTCCTGCCAGACCTCTATGGCCGTGGGTGCCGTGGGGCGGGGCGGGAGGGGCGGGGAGGGGGACCCAGCTGCAGCGAGCTCAGGGGGAAGCAGGGGAGGCTACTCCGGGATGCGGGGGTGCAGGGGAGAGGCAGAGACGCTGGGTGGAGCACGCCAAGCCACACGGAAGGAGGGGCCATGTTGTTGAGCGTTGGTGCTGGGGCACCGCCGAGTCGGGGGGGGGGGGGGGCTCGAGGGATGCCAGGGTGGTGCCCAGCTCAGGAGGAAACTTGGGCTGAGACTGGCATGGATGAAGAACTGTGCCCTGGGTTCCATTCCTGTCTCTAAGCGGGAGAGGGGTCTAGTGGTTAGAGCGAGCAGGACTCCTGGGTTCTACCCCTGTCTCTAAGCGGGAGAGGGGTCTAGTGGTTAGAGCGAGCAGGACTCCTGGGTTCCATTCCTGTCTCTAAGCGGGAGAGGGGTCTAGTGGTTAGAGCGAGCAGGACTCCTGGGTTCTACCCCTGTCTCTAAGCGGGAGAGGGGTCTAGTGGTTAGAGCGAGCAGGACTCCTGGGTTCCATTCCTGTCTCTAAGCGGGAGAGGGGTCTAGTGGTTAGAGCGAGCAGGACTCCTGGGTTCTACCCCTGTCTCTAAGCGGGAGAGGGGTCTAGTGGTTAGAGCGAGCAGGACTCCTGGGTTCTACCCCTGTCTCTAAGCGGGAGAGGGGTCTAGTGGTTAGAGCGAGCAGGACTCCTGGGTTCCATTCCTGTCTCTAAGCGGGAGAGGGGTCTAGTGGTTAGAGCGAGCAGGACTCCTGGGTTCTACCCCTGTCTCTAAGCGGGAGAGGGGTCTAGTGGTTAGAGCGAGCAGGACTCCTGGGTTCTACCCCTGTCTCTAAGCGGGAGAGGGGTCTAGTGGTTAGAGCGAGCAGGACTCCTGGGTTCCATTCCTGTCTCTAAGCAGGAGAGGGGTCTAGTGGTTAGAGCGAGCAGGACTCCTGGGTTCCATTCCTGTCTCTAAGCGGGAGAGGGGTCTAGTGGTTAGAGCGAGCAGGACTCCTGGGTTCCATTCCTGTCTCTAAGCGGGAGAGGGGTCTAGTGGTTAGAGCGAGCAGGACTCCTGGGTTCCATTCCTGTCTCTAAGCGGGAGAGGGGTCTAGTGGTTAGAGCGAGCAGGACTCCTGGGTTCCATTCCTGTCTCTAAGCGGGAGAGGGGTCTAGTGGTTAGAGCGAGCAGGACTCCTGGGTTCTACCCCTGTCTCTAAGCGGGAGAGGGGTCTAGTGGTTAGAGCGAGCAGGACTCCTGGGTTCCATTCCTGTCTCTAAGCGGGAGAGGGGTCTAGTGGTTAGAGCGAGCAGGACTCCTGGGTTCTACCCCTGTCTCTAAGCGGGAGAGGGGTCTAGTGGTTAGAGCGAGCAGGACTCCTGGGTTCCATTCCTGTCTCTAAGCGGGAGAGGGGTCTAGTGGTTAGAGCGAGCAGGACTCCTGGGTTCCATTCCTGTCTCTAAGCGGGAGAGGGGTCTAGTGGTTAGAGCGAGCAGGACTCCTGGGTTCTACCCCTGTCTCTAAGCGGGAGAGGGGTCTAGTGGTTAGAGCGAGCAGGACTCCTGGGTTCCATTCCTGTCTCTAAGCGGGAGAGGGGTCTAGTGGTTAGAGCGAGCAGGACTCCTGGGTTCTACCCCTGTCTCTAAGCGGGAGAGGGGTCTAGTGGTTAGAGCGAGCAGGACTCCTGGGTTCTACCCCTGTCTCTAAGCGGGAGAGGGGTCTAGTGGTTAGAGCGAGCAGGACTCCTGGGTTCCATTCCTGTCTCTAAGCAGGAGAGGGGTCTAGTGGTTAGAGCGAGCAGGACTCCTGGGTTCCATTCCTGTCTCTAAGCGGGAGAGGGGTCTAGTGGTTAGAGCGAGCAGGACTCCTGGGTTCCATTCCTGTCTCTAAGCGGGAGAGGGGTCTAGTGGTTAGAGCGAGCAGGACTCCTGGGTTCCATTCCTGTCTCTAAGCGGGAGAGGGGTCTAGTGGTTAGAGCGAGCAGGACTCCTGGGTTCCATTCCTGTCTCTAAGCGGGAGAGGGGTCTAGTGGTTAGAGCGAGCAGGACTCCTGGGTTCTACCCCTGTCTCTAAGCGGGAGAGGGGTCTAGTGGTTAGAGCGAGCAGGACTCCTGGGTTCCATTCCTGTCTCTAAGCGGGAGAGGGGTCTAGTGGTTAGAGCGAGCAGGACTCCTGGGTTCCATTCCTGTCTCTAAGCGGGAGAGGGGTCTAGTGGTTAGAGCGAGCAGGACTCCTGGGTTCTGTGCCCAGAGGATAGCATCTACCTCCCCTGCTCTCTCTGTGGGTCTCTCCCTCGGGGGCTCCCAGGAGAAACAGACGATCCTGAGTGACCTGGCCCAGGAGATCTTCAGCCAGGCGCCCGGGATCCGCTGTAACCCCGTGCAGGGCGCCATGTACGCCTTCCCCAGGATCCAGCTCCCAGCCAGAGCTGTGCTGGAGGCCCAGGTGAGAGCCGGGCAGGGGAGGGAGCAGCCCTAGGCCCAGCCGGGGAGGGGGGGGGGAGTGACCTGCCTGCCTCCCTTTCCCCCCCAGGCCCTCGGACTGGAGCCTGATTTCTTCTTCTGCCAGAAGCTGCGGGAGGCCACGGGGATTGAGCTGGCCCCAGGGAGCATCTTTGGGCAGCGCGAGGGCCCCCACCACGTCAGGTACCACGGCACGAGGAGTCCCACGTCAGTGACAGGGGCAGGGCAGGTGACGGGACGGGAGGGGTGACTCAGCGAGGGGCAGTGGACTTAATCTCATTACACAATCAAGATCTGCAGCAGCAGCCTGGCAGCTACGGGGTGGAGATGAAAGGTCATCGAGGCCCAGCATGGCCCAACAGCCTCTGGATAGGGGCCGGGGGGCAACGGGACAGTGATGTGGGAGCAGAAATCACCAGAGCCGAGGTGAACGTCAAAGTCAAACAGCGTCCTGGGACGCTAACTCGGGCCTGCACCATCCCCGTCCGAGAACACGGCAGGACCTGGCACGTGACCTGCAGCCCACTACCAAGGATTTCTGATGACTCTGTCACATCCTAGATCAGAGAATTGCAAATATAGGACCTGTTTGAAGGGAGGGAAGAAAAATGATCCAGGAAACCGCATCCCCGTTAGTCTGCCCTCAGTTGTATGCCAGGTCTTGGACTACATTTTGAAAGGAAAGTAGTTAAGGAGACAGGTAAATGGCAGTTGGACTCAAACACGGCGCGGCGTCACCATAGGTCGATCATGCCAGGCCAAGCTGAGCTGCCTGGTTGAGAAGATAACGGATTTCTTAGACAAAGGAAAAGCAGTGGCCCTGATCTTTCTGGATTGCCACAAGGAATTTGATACAATTCATGGGAAATTATTAGTTGCATTGGAGAAGATGGGGAAGATTTGTGAATTGAAAAGAGAGACGACCGAGGGCCATGCTGATCGATGAACGGTCAGGCAGGAGGGAGGCTACAAATGGAGTTCGGAGATTGGGCTGGGGATCAGTCTGATTTAATGATCTCGGCACAGATGTGGGGGTTTGCTAGTAAAGTCTGTGAGTGGCACAGAGTCGGGTAGCACTGCCCAGATGAAGGAGGACCAGGGTGTCATATGATGTTGGAAGCTGGAATACGAGCAGGCGGGTGAGTTAATAGTGTGACGTGCAAAGTCAGGGACGTCGGTACTAAGAGCAAGAACGGTTACTGTACGCGTATCAGCTGGAAGTGAGAGGAGAAGGAGCTGGGTGTACCGGTCGATCACAGGAAGACGATGGGCCGCCAGCTGTCCTAGGGTGTATCAGGTGAAGTGTTTCCACACAAGACAGGAAGGTGTTCAGACAAGGCAGCGGTGAGACGTCAGCTGGAACCCTGCACAGTTGTGGTCTCTCCTGGTTCAGAGAGATGAATGCCGCCTGGGACTCAGAGCGGGACTTGTTCAGCCTGACCAAAAGAAGGCTGAGGAGAGCTGGGGGGGGCTCTGTAAATGCATCCGGTGGGTCCATGCCGGGGCGGGAGAGGAGTGACGAAGGTAAGTGCCCACGTGGACACAGGAACAGATGGTAGAACCGGCCATCAACAAGGGTACGTCTAGACTACATGCCTCCGTTGACGGAGGCATGTAGATTAGCCAGATCGGCAGAGGGAAATGAAGCTGCGATTAAAATAATCGCGGCTTCATTTAAATTTAAATGGCTGCCCCGATCTGCCGATCAGCTGTTTGTTGTGAAACCAGGTTTACCTGTGCCGATCAAGAAAGGCTTCTTTGTCAGCGCGGCGCGTCCAGACTGCCCCGATCTGCCGACAAACAGCTGATCGGCAGAGCGGGGCAGCCATTTAAATTTAAATGAAGCCGCGATTATTTTAATCGCGGCTTCATTTCCCTCTGCCGATCTGTCTAATCTACATGCCTCTGCCGACAGAGGCATGTAGTCTAGACACAGCCCCAGTGTAGGCTGGAAATGAGGGGAGGGTTTCTAACCATCAGAGGAGTGAAATTCCAAACTGCCTCGTAGGGTAGCAGTGGGGACAAAAGACCTTCCTGGCTTCAACACTGAGCTGGATACATTCGTGCAGAGTGTCCCCCGCGATGGCGAGCAGCCGATCTGGGAATGCGAACAGCGAATGTTTCCTTTGGCCATTTGCCCACAGCGGACCCCGGCGTGGTGTCTGCTCAGGGAACACGGCTCCAAAGAAGAGCGGGCGGTGGCGGGGCAGGGTCTCATAGACTCATAGACTCATAGACTTTAAGGTCAGAAGGGACCATTATGATCATCTAGTCTGACCCCCTGCACAGTGCAGGCCACAGAATCTCGCCCACCCCTCTTAGAATAATCCTCTCACCTATGTCTCAGATATTGAAGCCTTCAAATACTTTGAAGACCCCAACATGCAGAGAATCCTCCAGCTGTGATCTGTGCCCCATGCTACAGAGGAAGGCGAAAAACCTCCAGGGCCTCTGCCAATCTACCCTGGAGGAAAATTCCTTCCTGACCCCAAATATGGCGATCAGCTAAACCCTGAGCATGTGGGTAAGACTCACCAGCCAGACACCCAGAAAGTTCCCTATAATGAATGGTCAATTAGTTACCAAGATCATGTTATTTCATCCAACCATCCCCTTATCATAGAATCATAGAACTGGAAGAGACCTCAGAAGGTCGTCAAGTCCAGCCCTCCGCTCTAGGCAGGACCAATCCCATCTAAATCAACCCGGCCAGGGCTTTGTCAAGCCGAGACTTAAACACCTCTAGGGATGGAGACTCCACTACTTCCCTAGGTAACCCATTCCAATGCTTCACTACCCTCCTAGTGAAATAGTTTTTCCTAATATCCAATCTGGACCTCTCCCACCACAACTTGAGCCCATTGCTCCTTGTTCTGCCATCTGTCACTACTGAGAACAGCCTCTCTCCATCCTCTTTGGAACCTCCCTTCAGGAAGTTGAAGGCTGCTATCAAGTCCCCCCTTACTCTTCGCTTCTGCAGACTAAACAGACCCAAGTCCCTCAGCCTCTCCTCGTAGGTCATATGCTCCAGACCCCTAATCATTTTGGTTGCCCTCCGCTGGACCCTCTCCAATGCTTCTGCATCCTTTTTGTAGTGGGGGGCCCAGAACTGGACACAGTACTCCAGATGTGGCCTCACCAAAGCCGAATAAAGGGGAATAATGACATCTCTGGATCTGCTGGCAATGCTCCTCTTAATGCACCTAATATGCCATTAGCCTTCTTGGCTACAAGGACACACTGTTGACTGATATCCAGCTTCTCATCCACTGGAACCCCCAGGTCCTTTTCTGCAGAACTACTACTTAACTGGTTGGTCCCCAGCCTGTAACTATGCTTGGGATTCTTCCGTCCCAAGTGCAGGACTCTACACTTGTCTTTGTTGAATCTCATGAGATTTCTAGTGGCCCAATCCTCCAATTTGTCTAAGTCACTCTGGACCCTATCTCTGCCCTTAAGCGTATCTACCTCTCCCCCTAGCTTAGTGTCATCTGCAAACTTGCTGAGGGTGCAATCTATCCCCTCATCCAGGTCATTAATAAAGATATTGAACAAAACTGGTCCTAGAACCGAACCTTGGGGCACTCCACTAGAAACCGACCGCCATCCTGACATCGAGCCATTGATCACTACCCGCTGGGCCTGGCCTTCTAGCCATCTTTCTATCCATCTTACCGTCCATTTATCCAATCCGCATTCCCTTAACTTGCTGGCAAGAATATTGTGGGAGACCGTATCAAAAGCCTTGCTAAAGTCAAGGTATATAACATCCACTGACTTTCCCATGTCCACAGAGCCAGTTACCTCATCATAGAAACTAATCAGATTGGTCAAGCACGACTTGCCCTTTGTGAATCCATGCTGACTATTCCTGATCACTTTCCTCTCATCCAAGTGTCTCAAAATGGATTCCTTTAGGATCCCTTCCATGATTTTTCCAGGAACCGAGGTAAGACTGACCGGCCTATAGTTCCCTGGATCGTCCTTCTTCCCTTTTTTGAAGATGGGCACTACATTTGCCTTTTTCCAATCATCCGGGATTTCGCCCGATCTCCATGACTTTTCAAAGATAATGGCCAAAGGCTCCTCAATGACATTTGCCAACTCCTTCAGTACCCTTGGGTGCATTAAGTCTGGACCCATGGATTTGTGTACATTTAGTTTTTCTAAATAGTTCCTAACCTGTTCTTTACCCACCAAGGGCTGTCCATCTTCTTCCCATCTTGCGTCGCTTAGCACAGAAGTCCAGGAGCCGACCTTGTCCGTGAATACAGAGGCAAAGAAAGCATTGAGTACTTCAGCTTTCCCCACATCCTCTGTCACTAGGTTACCTCCTTCATCCATTAGGGACTGCACACCCTCTCTGATCACCTTCTTCTTGTTGACATGCCTGTAGAAACCTTTCTTGTTATCCTTCACATCCTTAGCCAGTCGCAATTCCATTTGCGCTTTCGCCTTCCTGATAACCCCCCGGCATTCTTGAACTATACATTTAAACTCCTCCCTAGTCATTTGTCCAAGTTTCCACTTTCTGTAAGCTTCCTTTTTGTGCTTAAGTACACCAAGGATTTCCCCTGTAAGCCAGTCCGGTCTCCTACCAGGTGTGCCTCTCTTGCTACGCGTCGGGATGGTTTCTTTCTGTGCCTTCAATAAGGCTTCTTTAAAATACTGCCAGCTGTCCTGGACTCCTTTCCCCTTCATGTTAACATCCCAGGGGATTCTTTCCATCAGATCTCTGAGGGAGTCAAAATCTGCTTTTTTGAAGTCCAAGGTGTGTATTTTACTACTCTCTTTCCTTCCTTTGGTCAGGATCCTGAAATCTACCATCTCATGATCACTGCTTCCCAGGTTGTCACCCACCTCTACGTCCCCTATTAGTTCCTCCCTGTTTGTGAGCAGACGGTCAAGCTGTGCACAGCCCCTGGTTGGATCCTTCAGCACTTGTACCAAGAAGTTATCCCCAACATTCTCCAAAAACTTCCTGGATTGCCTGTGTACTGCCGTATTGGTTTCCCAACAGATGTCAGGGTGATTAAAGTCCCCCATGAGAACCAGGGCCTGCGATCTGGAAGCTTCGCTCAGTTGTCCGAAGAAAGCCTCATCTACCTCATCCACCTGGTTCGGTGGCCTGTAGCAGACACCAACCACAACATCACTGCTGTTTGCTCCTTTAAACCTGACCCATAGACTTTCAACAAGTTTTTCTCCTTTATACTGGAGTTCAGAGCAATCATAGTGCTCTCTTACATACAGTGCAACTCCTCCTCCTTTTCTCCCCTGCCTGTTCTTCCTGAACAATCTATACCCTTCCATGACAGCGCTCCAGTCATGCGAGTCATCCCACCAAGTCTCTGTTATCCCAATTAAATCATATTTCTTGGTCTGGGCCAGGGCCTCCAGTTCTTCCTGCTTGTTGCCCAGGCTTCTCGCATTAGTGTACAAACACTTCAGGTAACCAGTTGATTGCACTATCTTCTCCATTCGAAACAGGGGTCCTCCTTTCTCGCTCCTTGCTCTATGCATTTCTTCCCGGTATCTGACTTTCCCACTCCCCTCAGGGTTTTGGTCACCGTCCCCCGACGAACCTAGTTTAAAGCCCTCCTCACTAGGTTTGCAAGCCTGCCCGCGAAGATGCTCCTTCCTCTCTTCGTTAGGTGGATCCCATCTCTTCCTAACAATCCTTGCGCCCGGAACAGAGTTCCATGGTCGAAGAAACCAAAGCCCTCTCTGCGACACCACCTGCGCAACCACGCATTTACGTCCTCAGTTCGACGATCCCTGCCCAGTCCTTTCCCTTCAACAGGGAGGATGGACGAGAACACCACTTGCGCTCCAAAGTCTTGGAGGGGTCGAGGGTCATCGGCAGAGCAGGGGCAGGATACCAGGGTGGTGACAGCAGACACACATCAGCCTGTTACTGCTGGAACGTGGCCATTCTCCTCCACACATGAAGAGCCACCTCGTGGCCCAGGCTCAGGTCACGCTGCCCGGCCCGTGTTCACTGCGCGCAGGACAGCGGTGAAATTCACGAGCATCTGCAATCCCAGTGCCACTGTGAGGGGGGCACACCAGCCTGGAATCTGGCCCCATCTCAGCAGTCAGCTGTGCTCTTCCAGCCTCAGGGCCAGGCAGCCGCAGAGTTCATGGACGGACTGCCCAAAGCCAGCCCCATCCTGCTGAGGGCCCAGGGCTGGCAGCCACTGCAGGACCACCAGCAAGCTGGGGTTTGGGGGAAGGCTGTTAAGGATCCTTGCATTGAGGGGGGAATAGAGAATGGGAGAGTTGCCCAGGTTGGGAGGAGGGGCAGGGGATGCAGGGATGACTTGTACTCAGGCAGGGAAGCAGGCTGGGGCCGGGGCAGTGGGCGTGGGAAGGGCTGGAAGCAGAAGAGCTGGATTAACTCAAAGCCATCTGGGGTTTGGAGCCGCGGCCTCTCTGGCTCCGTGGGATCAGAACCGTGTTACCCATGGGGGCAGGAAGGGGAGGGGAGACCCGGGAAACAGAGACAATGGACCAGAGAGATGCAGGAAGGGACCAGAGAAGTTTATTAAGGGACACGTGCTCATTCCACGCCCCCCTGCCCCTGCCCCCAGCGCAAGGAGAGGTGCTTCCCCTCCGCATGGACTGTCACTCCCGCTTCTGAGCGCTCACCTCCAGCTGGTGCCACAGGGTGAGGTGCTCCACCCTGCAGGGGCTGGTGATGCTGACGTAACGGCCATTCAGCTAAGGATCCCGGAACGGTGTCAGTGATAGTCCCGCAGCTGCAAAGAGCAGAAGACAAGAGGGAGAGGCTGAGATTAGGGAGCCCAGGCGAGTTGGCAGCAGGACTGACGGCCCTTTAACTCTGAGCCTGCAGAGGGCAAAGCACGGAGTGATAACGGACCCAGACGGCGTGTCCCTATTCCCGTCACCACCCGATGCAGACGAGGAATAAGACGTGCATTTTATCGGGTCATTAACTGCTGGAGCAGATCACTGAGGGCCACAGTGGATTCTCTTTCCTTTGCAGGCTTTAGATCAAGGCTGGACATCCACCTAACGGAGACACTGCAGCTCACATGGAAATTATGGGCTCAGGGTAGAAAAAACCGATTACCTACCTCTCACAATGCCTGTTCTTCGAGATGTGTTACACATGTCTGCGGCAATGTAGGTGTGCAAGTGCTCCAATCCAGGTACTGGGGATTTTCCCCTGGGGGTATCCCTGGGTTCAACTCCTATGCTCCCTGAGAGCGGGGCTGGTGGGGGTTCTGGAATGGACGTGTGTGACACATCTCGAAGAGCAGCACTAACGAGAGGTGGGTAAGAGTTTTTAATTCTTCAAGTGCTTGCATGTGTCCATTCCCGCTTGGGTGACTTGCAAGCAGTGAGATCAGAGTGTGGAATTGCTCCTCCAAAGTGGGTGTCATCTCTGGCCTGCTGCATGACAGCCTAGTGTGTCTAGTATCTAGGTGAAAGTACAAAGGATGGATAGAAACAAGTAACACAAGTGTGAAGGAGCAAAGTTAGAAAGGTGAAGGCACAAAACGAGCTCAGTCTACTTAGAGACATAAAGGGTAACAAGAGAACATTCTACAATATACTAGAAGCAAGAGGAAGACCAAGGACAGGGTAGGCCCATTGCTCACTGAGGAGGGAAAAACAATCATAGAATCATAGAATAATAGGACTGGAAGGGACCTCAAGAGGTCATCGAGTCCAGCCCCCCGCCCTCAAGGCAGGACCAAGCTCCGTCTACACCATCCCTGACAGATGTCTATCCAACCTGTTCTTAAATATCTCCAGAGAGGGAGATTCCACCACCTCCCTTGGCAATTGATTCCAATATTTGACCACCCTGACAGTTAGGAATTTTTTCCTAATGTCCAATCTAAACCTCCCCTGCTGCACTTTAAGCCCATTACTCCTTGTCCTGTCCTCAGAAACCAAGAGGAACAAATTTTCTCCTTCCTCCTTGTGACACCCTTTTAGATATTTGAAAACCGCTATCATGTCCCCCCTTAATCTTCTTTTTTCCAAACTAAACAAGCCCAGTTCATGAAGCCTGGCTTCATAGGTCATGTTCTCTAAACCTTTAATCATTCTTCTCGCTCCTCTCTGTACCCTTTCCAATTTCTCCACATCTTTCTTGAAATGTGGCGCCCAGAACTGGACACAGTACTCCAGCTGAGGCCTAACTAGTGCAGAGTAGAGCGGCAGAATGACTTCACGAGTTTTGCTTACAACACACCTGTTGATACAACCTAGAATCATATTTGCTTTTTTTGCAACAGCATCACACTGTTGACTCATATTCAACTTGTGGTCCACTATGACCCCTAGATCCCTTTCCGCCATGCTCCTTCCTAGACAGTCGCTTCCCATCTTGTATGTATGGAACTGATTGTTCCTTCCTAAGTGGAGCACTTTGCATTTCTCTTGATTAAACCTCATCCTGTTTACCTCTGACCATTTCTCTAACTTGCTAAGGTCATTTTGAATTATGTCCCTATCCTCCAAAGAAGTTGCAACCCCACCCAGTTTGGTGTCATCTGCAAACTTAATAAGCGTACTCTCTATCCCAATATCTACATCATTGATGAAGATATTGAACAGTACGGGTCCCAAAACAGACCCTTGAGGAACTCCACTTGTTATCCCTTTCCAGCAGGATTTAGAACCGTTAACAACAACTCTCTGACTACGGTTATCCAGCCAATTATGCACCCACCTTATCGTGGCCCTATCTAAGTTATATTTGCCTAGTTTATCAATAAGAATATCATGCGAGACCGTATCAAATGCCTTACTAAAGTCTAGGTATATGACATCCACCGCTTCTCCCTTATCCACAAGGCTCGTTATCTTATCAAAGAAAGCTATCAGATAAGTTTGGCATGACTTGTTCTTCACAAACCCATGCTGGCTATTCCCTATCACTTTATTACATTCCAGGTGTTTGCATATGATTTCCTTAATTACCTGCTCCATTATCTTCCCTGGGACAGACGTTAAACTGACCGATCTGTAGTTTCCTGGGTTGTTCTTATTCCCCTTTTTATAGATGGGCACAATATTTGCCCTTTTCCAGTCTTCTGGAATCTCCCCTGTCTGCCATGATTTTTCAAAGATCATAGCTAAAGGCTCAGATACCTCCTCCATCAGCTCCTTGAGTATCCTGTCTTCCTACTGTCTTCCACTTTCAAGTTCTCAACTAGTTCCTCCCTATTTGTTAAAACCAAATCCAGAACAGCTTCTCCTCTGGTAGCTTTTTCAACCTTCTGAAACAGAAAGTTGTCTCCAATGCAGTCCAGAAACTTATTGGATAGCCTGTGCCCCGCTGTGTTAGTTTCCCAACATATGTCTGGATAGTTGAAGTCCCCCATCACCACCCAATGACAGTGTAAGTGTGGAAATGGCTGAGGTGCAGAATGATTTCTTTGTGTCAGTTTTCATGAAAAAGGTTGGCGGTGATTGGATGCCTACAATAGTGTACGCTGGAGAAAAGGAGGTAGATTCAGAAGTTAAAATAGGAAAAGAAGAAGTTAAAATTACTTAGGAAAGTTAGATGTATAGAAATTATTAGGGGCTGTTGAAATGCATCCTAGAATACTCAAGTAGCTGACAGAGGACGTATCTGAGCCTTTAGCTATCATCTTCAAAAAGTCATGGAAGACAGGAGAGACTCCAGAAGACTGGAAAAGGGCAAATCTAGTGCCCAGCTATAAAAAGGGAAATAAGAACAACCCAGGAAACGACAGACCAGCCTGTTTAACTTCTGTGCCAGAAAAGACAACGGAGCAAATAATTAAGGTATTCGTCAGCAAACATCTGGAAGATAACAAGGCAATAAGTAACAATCAGAATGGATTTGTAAAGAACAGATCATGTCCAACCAGCCTGCTAGCTTTCTTTGACATGGTAACAAGCCTTGTGGGTAAGGGGGAAGCAGTAGACATGGTATACCTCGTCTGTAGCAAACCATTTGAGACAACCTGGGAGGGTTCCACTATAAAGTGGGTGCATAGCTGGTTGGAGAACTATTCTGAGTGGCGTTATCAATGGTTCACAGTCATGCTGGAAGGGCATAAGCGGTGGGGTTGTGCAGGGATCAGTTTTGGCACCGATTCTGTTCAATATCTTCATCAACACTTTAGATAACGGCATAGAGAGGACGCTTATACAGTTTGTGGATGAGCCCAAAGCGGGAGGGGTTATAAGTGCTCTGGAGGATCAGATTACTATTCAAAACGGTCTGGACAACCTGGAACAATGGTGTGAGGTAAACAGGATGAAATTAAATAAGGAAACTGCTGAGGAAGGAACAATCAGTTGCACACACAAAAAATGGGAAGTGACTGTCCTGGAAGGAGTCCAGCAGAAAGGGATCTAGGGGTCCTATTGGACGACAAGTTCAATATGAGTCAACAGTGTGACATTGCTGCAAAAAACCATGATTCTGGGATGCATGAACAGGAGTGTCGTGAGCAAGACAGGAGAAGTCATTCTTCCGCTCTGCGCTGATTAGGTCTCAGTTGGAGCATTGTGTCCAGTTCTGGGCACCGCATTTCGAGAAAGATTCGGTGACAATGGAGACGGTCCAGAGAAGAGCAACAAAAATGATTGAAGGTCTAGTGAACATGACTTATGAGGGAAGGCTGAAGGAACTGGGCTTGTTTAGTTCAGAAAAAGAGACAACTGACACGAGACATGAGAGCGGTTTTCAAGTATCTAACAGGGTGTCACAAGAAAGAGGGAGACTTTTTTCCCTCCTTAACCTCTGATGAGAGAAGAAGCAGCAATGGGCTTAAATTGCAGCAAGGGAGGTTTAAGGTTGGACATTAGGAAAGTCTTCCTCGTTGTCAGGGTGGTTAAACACTGGAATAGATTAGCTGGAATAAATTAGCTAGCTTTTTTAAGAGCAGCTTAGATAAAAATCTTAATTGGGCAGGCAATGAATTTTTTGTATGTAAAAAGTACAAAAATAAGAAAACGCTGTAAATTTAAAACAAAAATTTAGTTTTCTCCAAATTTCAGTTGTGTTGACGTACCTCCCAGACTTCTCGGCTGTGTCTAGACTGCATCCCTTTTCCGTAAAAGGGATGCAAATTAGACACATTGCAATTGCAAATGAAGCGGGGATTTAAATCCCCCCCGCTTCATTTGCATAAACATGGCTGCCGCTTTTTTCCGGCTCGGAGCTTTGCCGGAAAAAAACGCCGGTCTAGACGCGGATCTTTCGGAAAATAAAGCCTTTTCCGAAAGATCCCTTATTCCTCTTAAAATAAGGAATAAGGGATCTTTCGGAAAAGGCTTTATTTTCCGAAAGATCCGCGTCTAGACTAGCGCTTTTTTCCGGCAAAGCTCCGAGCCGGAAAAAAGCGGCAGCCATGTTTATGCAAATGAAGCAGGGGGGATTTAAATCCCTGCTTCATTTGCAATTGCGATGTGTCTAATTTGCATCCCTTTTACGGAAAAGGGATGCAGTCTAGACACAGCCCTCTTGTGTACCCCTAAGGGTACTCACACCACTGGTTGAGAAACACTGATCTAGACGGTGGTTGGTCCTGCCATGAGAGCAGGAAGCTGGACTCAAGAATCTCTTGAGTCCCTTGCAGTTCGAGCGTTCTATGAGTCTAGGAGAAGGTGGGCCACGTGACCAAGTGACTGCATCTCCTGGATTGTAATCTGAGCTAAGAAGGCCGCCGAGGAGGCTTGGGCCCTTGTGGAGTGGACAGTACGTTTTGGAGAAGGTTGTGGCATGATCGTATGCAAGAAGTGATCCAGAATGAGATCCTTTGAGCAGGGACAGGAAGCCCTTTCAATCTCTCCTCTATTGCTACTAATCGCTGTGGTGACGTATGGAACGGTTTTGTCCTTTCAAAAGAAAATACCAGAGCCGACCGGCCGGCCGTTAGAATGATAGAACCATAGAGCTGGAAGAGACCTCAGAGGGTCATCAAGTCCAGCCCCCTGCTCTAGGCAGGACCAACACCAACTAAATCAACCCAGCCAGGGCTTTGTCAAGCCCAGACTTAAACACCTCTAGGGATGGAGAGTCCACTACTTCCCTAGGGAACCCATTCCAGTGCTTCACCACCCTCCTAGGGAAATAGTTGTTCCTAATATCCAACCTGGACTTCTCCCACCGCAACTTGAGCCCATTGCTCCTTGTTCTGCCACCTGTCACTACTGAGAACAGCCTCTCTCCATCCTCTTTGGAACCTCCCTTCAGGAAGTTGAAGGCTTCTCTCAAATCCCCCCTCACTCTTCTCTTCTGCAGACTAAACAAACCCAAATCTCTCAGTCTCTCCTCAGAGGTCATGTGCTCCAGTCCCCTAATCATTTTGGTCGCCCTCCGCTGGACCCTCTCCAATGCGTCCACATCCTTTTTGTAGTGGGGGGCCCAGAACTGGACACAATACTCCAGATGTGGCCTCACCAGAGCCGAATAAAGGGGAATAATCACTTCCCTAGATCTGCTGGCAATGCTCCTCCTAATGCACCTAATACGCCATTAGCCTTCTTGGCTACAAGGGCGCCCTGTTGACTCCTATCCAGCTTCTCATCCACTGTAACCCCCAGGTCCTTTTCTGCAGAACTGCTGCTTAGCCAGTCGGTCCCCAGCCTGTACCAATGCTTGGGATTCTTCCATCCCAAGCGCAGGACTCTGCACTTGTCCTTGTTGAACCTTATCAGATTTCTTTTGGCCCAATCCTCTAATCTGTCCAGGTCACTCTGGACCCGATACCTGCCCTCCAGCATATCTACCTCTCCCCTTAGCTTAGTGTTATCTGCGAACTTGCTGGGGGTGCGATCCATCCCTTGATCCAGGTCATTCATAAAGATGTTGAACAAAACCGGCCCTAGAACCGATCCTTGGGGCACTCCGCTAAAAACCGACCACGAACCTGACATGGAGCCATCGATCACAACCCGCTGGACCCGACAGTCTAGCCAGCTTTCTATCCATCTTACAGTCCATTTATCCAACCCATATTCCCTTAACTTGCTGGCAAGAATATTGTGGAAGACTGTATCAAAAGCGTTGCTAAAGTCAAGGTATATCACATCCACTGCCTTCCCCATGTCCACAGAGCCAGTTACCTCATCATAGAAGCTAATCAGGTTGGTCAGGTACGACTTGCCTTTTGTGAATCCATGTTGACTATTCCTGATCACTTTCCCCTCTTCCAAGTGCTTCAAAATGGATTATTTGAGGATCCCTTCCATGATTTTTCCAGGGACTGAGGTAAGCCTGACTGGTCTGTAGTTCCCTGGATCGTCCTTCTCTTTTTTAAGGATGGGCCCTACATTTGCCTTTTTCCAATCATCTGGGACCTCCCCCGATTTCCATGAATTTTCAAAGATAATGGCCAAAGGCTCTGCAATGACATTTGCCAACTCCCTCAGTCCCCTCGGATGCATTAAATCTGGACCCATGGATTTGAGTATGTTTAGCTTTTCCAAATAGTTCCTAACCTCTTGTTTTCCCAGCTAGGGATGTCCACCTCCTTGCCATATTGCGTTGCCTAGTTCAGTAGTCAGGGAGCTGAACGGGTCTGTGAAGACACAAGGAAAGAAAGCATTGAGTACTTCAGCTGTTCCCACATCATCTGTCACTAGGTTACCTCCCTCATCCAGTAAGGGCCCCACCCCTCCCTGATCACCCTCTTCTTGCAAACATGCCTGTAGAAACCTTTCTTGTTCCCCTTCCCATTCCTTGCCAGCTGTAATTCCAATTGCGCTTTTGCCTTCCTGATAAATCCCCTGCATTCTCGAGCAATATATTTATACTCCTCCCTAGTCATCCAAGTTTTCACTCCTTGTAAGCTTCCTTTTTGTGTTTAAGGTCACTAAGCATGTCCCCAGTAAGCCAATCTGGTTGCCTACTATATTTGCTTTTCTTACTGAGCATTGGGATGGTTTCTTTCTGTGCCTTTAATAAGGCTTCTTTAAAATACTGCCAGCTCTCCTGGACTCCTTTCTCCTCCATGTTAGCATCCCAGGGAATCCTTCTCATTAGTTGTTTGAGGGAATCGAAATCTGCTTTTCTGAAGTCCAAGGTGTGTATTTTGCTACGTTCCTTTTTTCCTTTGGACAGGATCCTGAAATCTACCATCTCATGATCACTGCTTCCCAGGTTGTCACCCACCTCCACGTCCCCTATTAGTTCCTCCCTGTTTGTGAGCAGAAGGTCAAGCTGCGCACGGCCCCTGGTCGGATCCTTCAGCACTTGTACCTAGAAGTTATCCCCAACATTCTCCCAGAACTTCCTGGATTGTCTGTGTCCTGCCGTATTGGCTTCCCAACAGATATCAGGGTGATTAAAGTCCCCCACGAGAACCAGGGCCTGCGATCCGGAAGCTTCTCTCAGTTGTCCGAAGAAAGCCTCATCTTCCTCATCCACCTGATCCGGTCTATAGCAGACACTGACCACAACAGCACCCCCGTTGGAAGCAACCACCTCTAAACTTAACCCAGAGACTCTCAACAGACTTTTCTCCCTCTATATACTGGAGCTCTGAGCAGTCCTACTGCTCTCTTACATACAGTGCAATTCCTCCTCCTTTTCTCCCCCGCCTGTTCTTCCTGAACAATTCATACCGTTCCATGACAGCGCTCCAGTCATGCGAGTCATCCCACCAAGTCTCCGTTATTCCAATCAAATCATAGTTCTTTGACCGGGCCAAGGCTTCGAATTCTTCCTGTTTGTTGCCCAGGCTTCTCGCATTAGAGTACAAACACCTCGGATAATCAGTTGTTCGCCCTGCCTTCCCCATATGAATCGGGATCCTCCTTTGTTGTTCACATGGAGCCTCCCTCACCTGCCCCTGCCAGCTGCAGCCCAAGCCCCCATCAGCATGGGAAGGAACGAGGCTCCCAGGGTTTCTACTGTCTCACTAGGTCGAGTTTGGCACACGAGGGACTGGGGTATAATTGGAAAGGGTCCCATTCGTGTTCTGCCAGCTCCCTACCTTCTGGTATTGGGTCACAGCCCTGAGATAGAACCTCGACCTCACACAGGGTCAGATACTCCTTTCTGCCCGGGATGACGATGGTGACGTAGCGGCCCTCCAGCCCGTTGCAGCAGATGATGCTGAGGGATCTGGGTTTGGTGTAGGTGATGGTCCCACAGCTATAGAAAAAAGCAGAAGTCAAGAAAATCAAACATGAGAATCATAGAATACTTAGGACTGGAAGGGACCTCGAGAGATCATCGAGTCCACTCCCCTGCCCTCATGTATTCAAATCTAAAGTGCCTGATGAAATTCACCCTTCAGAACTTAAGCAACTTGCTGAACCAATCTCAGAACTATTAATGCAGAAAGACGGGTGCAGTCCTAGAAGACTAGAGAAGAGCAAACATTGTACCTGTCTTTGAAAAACAGGGAAGAAAGACGTGGCGAATTCTAAGCTAATCAGTGCAATTTTGATACCTCAGAAGACACTGGAACACATTATGGAACAGTGTGAAAGCAGCAGGAGGAGGATGAAGTGATATGCCATAGCTAATGTGGATTTGCGAAGAACAGCTCATGCCATTCCAATCTAATGTTCTTCTTTTACAGATTAACCGGCCTAATGGACAGAGGGAAGTGGTAGATGTGATAGGAATTTATTTAATAAGGCTTTGGAGAGACTCGCATGTGACTCTTTCTTCTCATAAAGAAAATAAGGGAAGATTGTCTAGATTAAATTACTATCAGGTACAAGGCCGGCCCGACTATGTAGGTGATCTAGGCAGTCACGTAGGGCAACAGTTGTCAAGTAGCACTAAATTAGATGGATGTGAATTTTTTTCTCTGTTTGAAAATGTATATCAACTAGAAGATTTACCCGGTGTTGCTGGGGTTCTTAACTCAAGAGGTTTTTTTTTTCTTCATTTAAATCGTTGCTCTGGGCTGGGGATGAGGGATTCAGTATTCAGGCTACCCTGGGGAGAAAGGCCAACCCCAGCTCTCTCTCACTGCGGCAGCTTGGGTCAGGAGAGAAGTGTCCATGGCTGCTGTAGCTCCAGTGGGCACAACCAGGGGAGGGGTGCATGTCCCCCAGCTGGGGGACAGAGACACAGACAAACAGGCATACAAACAGGCTATGTCTACACTGCAGGCTTCTTGCGCAAGGAGCTTTTTGTGGAAGAGATCTTCCACAAAATCTTCTTGTGCAGGAGCATGTCCACACTGCAAAAGCACATCGAAAAAGCGATGCTCTTTTGCACAAGAGAACATCCAGACTGCAGGGACGCTCTCTTGAAAGAAAGCGCTGACCGCTATCCACAGAATGGGCACCAGGGCACCTGTGCTTCTTTCAATAGGGGTTTTTTGCGCAAAAAGAGGCAGCTCTCCATCCACACATACCGTTTGTGGAAGAGCGCTTTAGCCAAACGGAGTTATGCCTCATAGAAAGAGGAATAACTCTTGAGCAAAACTCCCTCTCTTCTTTTGAATTTTTGGCGCAAAAACACGCTTGAGGTGTAGCTGCTCCACAAGTTTTTCTGCAAAAACTCTGTAGTGTAGACATAGCCACAGAGTATATCTCGGAAATAAAGAGTAGGCACCCGTCCCTTTCTCACCTTTCTACATTACTACCATTGTTCTCTATTTTCAGGGCTTGACAAACTCGCCAGCCCAGTATCGCGCATGCGCCAGACCGGCACTGCTCATGTGCGCAGCACCGGTGAACGGGGCACATGGAGCGACCAGCTGAAATCTACTTGCCATGAGCGAGTAGAAACAGTGGTTTGTTGAGCCCTGTGTATTTTGATCATTTAGGTGAAACAGTTAATTTTTCAGAAAATTAACACCACAGCAGATAAAAAGATGCGGTCTGGAGCTCAGTGTTGGAAAAGGAAAGCAGAGCAGATAAAAGAACAAGCAATGCAAAAAAGGTTCCTTCCTCAGTTATCTTTGACTTGCCAAACACTGTGGCTACGTCTAGATGGCATCCCTTTTTTGTAAAAGAGATGCAAATTAGACGTATCGCAATTGCTAATGAAGCGGGGATTTAAATCTCCCCCCCTTCATTAGCATAAAAATGGCTGCCGCTTTTTTTCGGCACGGAGCTTTGTCGGGAAAAAGCGCCAGTCTAGACGCGGATCTATCGGAAAATAAAGCCTTTTCCGAAAGATCCCTTATCCCTTATTTTAAGAGGGAGGCAGCTCATAGCATCAAACTAACACTGAAGGTGAGCAAATGTATTCATCTCCAGACATGGGCACCAAGGTTGGGATGAAGAAAAGATAACGAGGGAGCAGGAGGGAAATAGACGTGGAAGATCATAGAATACTAGGACTGGAAGGGACCTCGAGAGGTCATTGAGCCCAGTCCCCTGCCCTCATGTCTAGACCATCCCTGATAGACATTTATCTAACCTGCTCTTAAATCTCTCCAGTGATGGAGATTCCACAACCTCCCTGGGCAATTTATTCCAGTGTTTGACCACCCGGACAGTTAGGAACTTTTTCCTAAGGTCCAACCTAAACCTCCCTCGCTGCAGTTTAAGCCCCTTGCTTCTTGTCCTATCCCCAGAGGCCAAGATGAACAAGTTTTCTCCCTCCTCCTTGTGACACCCTTTTAAATACCTGAAAGCCGCTCTCATGTCCCCCCTCAATCTTCTCTTTTCCAAACTAAACAAGCCCAATTCTTTCAGCCTTCCCTCATAGCTCATGTTCTCTAAACCTTTCATCATCCTTGTTTCTCTTCTCTGGACCCTCCCCAATTTCTGGACCCTCTCCCCCTACAGCCAGTTCACCTGCTGCCCACGAGAGGAAGCGGAGGCAGAAAGAGGTGGAGGGGGGAAGGACACATCCAGGGAACGGGGTGGAACGGGGCAGGAAGCAGCAGGGCAGGAGTAGGAAGAGGGCAGAGGGGGTGGGGGTAGAGTGGGGATGAACCTTGGGGCAGATCGGGTGTCATGTACCCCCAGTGACTTATGTTGCAGCGCAGGTTTGGGAGGGCCTGCAGGCCAAACGGATGGGCCACACCCACCCAGGCCCACTTGTGGCGAGGCCTCTGCACCACCGGCAAAGCACTCGTGGCCCCAGGCAGCTCGGAGGGGAAGCCCTGGCTGGCTATGAGACCCAGCCCCTGTGCCCGCGCCGGGAGGACTCATCTCGTTGCAGACAAGGGGGAAGCAACTCACAGGGGGTTGTTCTTGCCGTGGTTCACCAGGGAGTCTCCCACGTGGATCTCGGCCCCCTTCAGTCTCTCCCCGCAGCACTCGTCTTCCAAGTGCTTCACGATCACCACGGAGATGTAATGCCGGCCGCCCAAGTCCACGTTCCACCAGGGCTCCATGTCGCGATGAGTTTGGCTGCAGGAGTCTTGTTCCCACAGCCCATCACGTTTTCCATCCACGGCCCTACCAGCCACGGCTTGTCCAGTCGTGTTCGCCAACGTGGACGACTGCGTGGCCGGACGTCCCAGCGCCAAGTTAAAAGCTGGACTCCGAGGGAGAGAAGAGGGGAGGTGGGACCTGCCCTGTGCCACTGGACAGGGGTTCTAGAAGCCCTGTCGCCCACACGGAGCCAGAGCTGCTTCCCAGAGGTGACACGCAAGCCAGGCGCGGCCTGAGAGCCAGGTTCACCGGGGGAGCCAGGGACCCGGGGGAGGGGAGTGACAACGCTTGGTGCTGGGGTCTCTTGGGGCTTGGTGCCTCTCTCAGGCCACCATGTCTCATACCCAGCTGGAGCTGCTCCCCTAGCAGGGATGGGGCACGATGTTCACATGGATCCCCCACTCCCGCCTGCCGCTGCCAGCTGCAGCCCACGGCCAGGTGAGCAGTGCGAAGGGAAGCGTCTCCCAGGGCTTCTGCTGCCTCAAGAGACTGGGGTATATACCGGGAAAGGGAACAGGGTCCCGTTCACATTGTGCCGGCTCCTTACCTTCTAGTGGTGGGACACAGCCCTGAGATAGAACCTCGACCTCACACAGGTTGAGATACTCCACCCTGCCTGGGACGACGATGGTGACGTAGCGGCCCTCCAGCCCACTGCAGCAGATGGTGCTGAGGGATCCGGGTCTGGGTTCGGTGATGGTCCCGCAGCTAAAGGAAAGGGCAGAAGCCAAGGAGACCGAACAAGTTAGATGAGTTCAAATGCACAGAGCCTGGTGAAATCCACCCCCAGATCTTAGGGAAGTAGCCAAGCCAATCTCAGAACTACTCATGGTTTCAAAGAGCTCACAAAGGACGGGGGAGGTCCCCGGGGACTCGAGAAGGGCAAACTTTGGTCTAGAATTTCCCATATTCCCCATATTCAAAGACAGGAACAGCCAGCCCGTATTAGATACCTCTGAAGACACTGGAACCATTTGTGGAAGAGTCTGAAAGCAGCAGGAGGATGATAAAGTGATGTCATAGCTAATGTGGATTTGTGAAGAACATAAGAACGGCCAGACTGGGTCAGACCAAAGGTCCATCCAACCTAGTGTCCTGTCTGCCAGCAGTGGCCAATGCTAGGTGCTCCGGAGAGAGGGAACACAACAGGGGATCAGACAAACAGAGGCTGGGGGCACCATTCCTACCCACCCTGACTAATAGCCATTGATGGACTTAACCTCATGAATGTATCTAGGTCTTTTTTGAACCCTAGTCTTTTCATCATCCTCTGGCAAGGAGTTCCACAGGTTGACTGTGCACTGCGTGAAGCAAAACTTCCTTTTGTTTGTTTTACATCTGCTACCTATTCATTTCATTTAGTGACCCCTAGTTCTTATATTGTGGGAGCCAGTTAATTTATCCTCATTCTCTTTTTCCACCCCAGGCATGATTTTATACACCTCGGGCTCATCTACACTGGACCCTTTTCCGGAAGGGGCATGTTAATTTCAGCCATCGTAGTAGGGAAATGCGTGGGGGATTTAAATATCCCCCGCGGCATTTAAATAAAAATGTCCGCCGCTTTTTTCCGGCTTTTAGAAAAGCCGGAAAAGAGCGTCTACACTGGCCCCGATCCTCCGGAAAAAGCGCCCTTTTCCGGAGGATCTTATTCCTACTTCGAAGTAGGCTTCCTATTCCGAACGAGGTGGACCAATAGTTCGGAATAGGAAGCCTAGTTCGAACTACCTAGTTCGAGCCCCGTGTAGCCGCGCTGCACGGGGTTCGAACCAGCGGGGTTTTAAAAATGGCGGCTCCCCACTTATGCAAATGAAGCCCGGGAAATTCAAATCCCGGGCTTCATTTGCAAGTGCGGTATGCCTACATTACCCTCCTAGTTCGAACTAGGAGGGTAGTGTAGACATACCCTTAGAGAATAACCAAAAATATATAGATACTATCATGAGCAGGGCTTGACAAATTATACAATCTACTTGTCCGTGGCGAGTAGATTGTAACCCGGAAGAGCTGGGTTCTGGCCATCTGCGCATGTGCAGAACGATCTGCACATGTGCATATCACCGGACAGCGAGGCTGGTGAGTGGGGGTTGCCGCGGTTTGGCGAGCTCTAATCACGAGTTTTCGTGGGCACAACCCAGTTCTTCAGATGACAGATATGGAACAAGAAGCACAGCGCTTCAAATAAAGAGCAGAAAAAGAGGGGAGAGGAGGAGGAAAAAACCCCATGTCAATTAAAGTGTCTGTTCTAAATGAGGCTAATAGAGTGGGGTGTAGGTGTCTGATATTTAGCTTTTGATATCAGTTGGGTGTTGAATATGAACTGAATGGGCCATTATGTCTTTTTTTTCAAGCCATGAGAGACAGTGGCACATTTACATATGAAGGCCTGTTCCGCAGACTGTCTGGTTGATTTCTGAAATTACTTTGTAAGAGAATGGCCACTTTTAAATCCATTAATGAGCGTGGGGCAAGTTACAATGTTCTCTTACAGGTTTCTGTGAGTTACCATTTCGAATATCTGAGTTGTGTGCATTAAGTCCCCGTCCAGTTTGGCCAACATCCATGGCAGGGGGGCGTTGCTGGTACTTGATGGCATAGATCACATTAGCAAATGTGCACTTGTACAAGCCCCTGATGTGGTGGCTTATGTGGTTGAGTCTTGTGATGATGTCGCTTGTATAGATGTGTGGACAGTTGGCACCAGCTGGCTCTTGTGTGAGTATGTTTGAGGTGTGCTATGTGGTTGCTGCAAATAATCTGTTTCAGGTTGGTAGGGCGAGGTTGTCTGTAGGCGAGGATTGGCCTGTCCCCCAAGGCCTGTGAGAGTGAGGGGTTGTTTTCCAGAATAGGTTGTAGATTGTTAATGATGCCCTGGAGGGTGGTTAAGTTGGGGCTGTAGGTGATGACTAGGCTGCAGGTGATGAGTAGTGGTGTTCTGTTTTCTTTGTTTGTTAGGCCGATTTTCAAGAAGCTGATGTCTGGCTCTGTCAATCTGTTCTTTTCACTTCCCTGGGTGGGTATTTCAGTTTTAAGAATGCCTGATAGAGACCCTGTAGGTGTTTGTCTCTGTCTGTGGGATTGGAGCAAATCCGGTTGTATCTTAGGGCCTGGCTGGAAACAATCGATCGGATAATATGCCCAGGATGGAAGCTAGAGGCATGTAGGTAAGTATGATGGTCGGTAGGTTTCCGGTATAAGGTTGTGCAAATGTGGCCGTCGTATACAGTAATTCCTCATTTAACACTATAGACGCGTTTCTGAAAATATTTGTGCTAAGCGAAAATGTGCTATGGGGTGTGTAGCAATTTTCCTATTAAAATAATAGAAAAGTTGGGGGCTGTGTTTCAGGTGGTGGTGGTGGCAAAGTCCATTTTTTATTGGTGCTGGGTTGTCAACATCAACATTAGATATCTAGTAACACAAGTCTCCGCGGTTTTTTAAAACACAAAGATAAACATGTGAGTGAGCAGAGAAGCACGGTGACCACGTGTATTCATCCGCTCGTGCATATTACTGCTGTTTTCACCAACTTATACTGCCGCGCAAAGTAGTCCGCCACGTGATTATTTTCGTGTTATTTCGGGGACCGTCGTGTTATTTGAAAAACATTCCCTAAAAAAAAGTGCTATTGCGAAAACGTGTTAAGTGGGCACATGTTAAACGAGTAATTACTGCAGTTGTACTGTAGTGTCAAGATGTGGATCTCTTGTGTGGACTGGTTCAAGCTGAGGTTGATGGTGAGGTGGAAGTTGTTGAAATCCCTGTGGAACTCTTCCAGGGTCTCCTTTCTGTGGGTCCGTGTGATGACAATGTCATCAATGTAGTGTAAGTAGAATAAGGGTGCCAGGGGGGCAAGAGCTGAGACGAGCCAGAAAGACGTTGACATATTGTGGGGCCATGCGGGTGCCCATGGCAGTGCTGCTAACTTGAAGATACAAATTGTCCCCAAATTGGAAATAGTTGTGGGTGAGAACAAAACCACAAAGCTTAGTCACCAGGTGTGCAGTGGCATCATCATGAGGAATATTGGTGCAAAGAGCTTCTGCATCCAGGGTGGCCAGGCTGGTATTTTCAGGAAGATCACTGATACTCTGGAGTTTCTTCACGAAGTCGGTGGTTTCCGGAAGGTAGCTATCGTGCTCCATATTTGTCATCTGAAGAAGTGGGTTGTGCCCATGAAAGCTCATGATACCGTCTATATATTTTTGGTTAGTCTCTAAAGGTGCTACAGGACCATTGTTGTTGTTTACATTTTCCTAGTTCTTGTGTTATCTGAAGAAGTAAATAACACGTCCTTATTCAATTTTTCCACATCACTTGTGATTTTATAGACCTCCATTATATCTCCTCCTTAGTGCTCTCTTGCAAACTAAAAAGTTCCAGTCTGTTTGATCTCTTCTCATGTGGCATGTATTCAGTAATCCTCATCCGAAATTTCTGTTGCCCTTCTCTGTACTTTTTCCAAATCCAATGTATTTTTCTCCTGGGGTGATCAAATTCGCACACAGTATTTAATGTATGGGCGTACCATGGATTTATACAGAGGCAATACAATATTTTTCTGTCTATTCCCTTCCGAATGAGTTACAATCTTCTGCTTTGGTTTTTTTTATTGTTACTGGACATAGAGAAGATATTTTCAGACAACTATCCAAAATGCCTATAAGATCTCTTTATTAATGGCGTCAGCTAATTTAGAAGCCATCATTTCATACATATAGTTGGGCATTACTTTGCATTTATCAACATTGAATTTATTCGCTATTTCGTTGCCCAGTCATCTCATTTTGAAGCTCTTCACAGTCTCCTTTGACTTAGCTACCTTCAGCAGTTTGATTTCATCTGCAAATGTTTCCATCTCACTGCTTACCCCTTTCTCCAGATTATTTATAAATAAGTTGAATAGGATGGGTCCCAGGACAGACCCCTGGGGGCACCACTAGTTACCTCTCCCCATTCTGAAAACTGACCATTTAGTCCTGCCCTTTGAATCAATTACCAATCCATGGGAGGACCTCCTCTCTTACTCCATGAGAGCTTCCTTTGCTTAAGAGCCTTTGGCAAGAGTGTGAAGGCGCATTGGGGTTTTCCCGTCTCCTGCACCCCCGTAATGGCACGGACAGACTCCACCAGCCAGTAGAATAGAGGGAGTTTATTGCTTCTCCAGGATACAGCACAGCACAGATGGAATCTGGTTCCAGGGCAGGCCTAGGAAGCCTCAGCCCCCCTTGAGATGGGGGAGCCTGGGCCCCTAAATCCCAGCCCGTTGCCTAGGCTGCTTCCTCCATGATACCAGCCAGAATCCTAACTCCCTCACTTCCAGCCCTGCCCCCAGCCAGGGCTCCACTCCCCTTCTTCCCATTGTTCTGCTCCCTGGGAGATCACTGGTCAGACAGGTTCTTAGCCCCCTTGCATAATGACTCATCCCCTGCCCTGCTGGGCCGTGCTGCAGCCAGCAGCCAGTGGAGGTCACTCACAACCCACTGCCCAGCATAGCAACCAGCAAGGTATCCCCCACTACGCCACAAAGGGACTTTGTCAAAGGCTTTGTGATGGTTTCACCCCTCCCCCATGCTATATGAAATGGACTCATGGACACAAATATGCATCACTCGAAGATGCTTTGGACAAAATACCTTATGTAACCTATCAAACATGATGTCACAGTCTGCTGGATCAGTGTACCTTATTTTGTCAAGTATCAGAGGGGTAGCCGTGTTAGTCTGAATCTGCAAAAGCGACGAGGAGTCCTGTGGCACCTTATAGACTAACATGCATCTGACGAAGTGGGTCTTTGCCCACGAAAGCTTATGCTCCTACACTTCAGTTAGTCTATAAGGTGCCACAGGATTCCTCGTCGCTTATTTTGTCGTAAGTATCATTTTTGTGTGTAAAGTTAGAAATATGGGATATAAAATCATTCATGGTTTTAAATGTGCAAGTGAAAGCCGCCAAGCATGTTTCACTCAGGCTACGTCTACACCGTTATTTATATCGTTACCAGGCACTTCTCCTGGTCATCACACACCCAGCTGTCTATGTTTCTAATGTCGAATCTCCCATTACAAATACCATCATCAGGAAGGGAGGTCCCAGCTATGGTTTCATTTCCCTCTGCTCCTTCCTTGAGACTTTCAGCCTCTTCAACAGCACACAGGCTGCCTGTCCAGAAGCGGGACTGCTCTACGGCGTCTTGGAAAGTCTCATCTATGTGCCTCTCTGCCTCCCATAGCTCCTTCAGTCCAGCTATTCTGGTCTCCAAAGCTCACACCCGGACCCTGAGGCCTGGAGCACCTTGCGCTGAAATCACACATAGGCCACCTGACCTGTCCCTAGGTAACCCTAAATGCTACATTGTGTGCAATAGCTGTGATAGTCTGCACTCGGCTGCTGGGCTTCTACCTGCATCCTCTTTTCACTCCCAGAGCTAACTCTGGGTATGTCTACACTAGCCCCCTAGTTCGAACTAGGGAGGCTAATGTAGGCATTCGATATTTAAATATCCCGGGCTTCATTTGCATCTTCCCGGGCGCCGCCATTTTTAGAAGTCCCTTAGTCCGAACTCCATGCCCGCGGCTACACGCGGCACGGAGTACGTAGTTCGAATTAGGATCTCTAATTTGAACTACCGTTACTCCTCGAACTAGGGGGCTAGTGTAGACATACCCTCTGTTCTTGATTGTGTTTTAAGCAAGTGGTTTTGCTGTTAGTTTGCAGAATATTAAGCATATCTAGCCCCCTCCCCCCCACACACTTTGCCTCTAAATTCCCTCGCAAAACTCCCGTTTGCCCACCCTTTGTTTCCCATCTTGGAACGGTTGTGCCTGGCAATGCTTTAGGGATCAGCTCATGAGCCTTAGTTCACCTTCCTGACAAGCCTTTTGTGACCTTAATCGCCCTGCCTCTGTTTGGATACAACCCCCCCACCCCGGCCCCAAGGGCTCTGCTGCTCCCAGCCCCAACTTCATCGCAGTCACACTCTGGCTTGTGGCTGTTAAGGGCTCTGTCTGGGCCAAGGGAGAGCAGAAAACTGCTTCAGAATTCGGGAAGGGGGGAGGTACTGCAGCTCCCCCCAAGGCCCACTCAGTGGTGCTCTAGGGCTGTGTGGTGGCCAGTTAGTTACTTGGCTCCGGGCACTAGGGCAGGGCTGTGGGGCTCAGTCGGACGCACAGATCACAGAGGAAGCTCCTAGCACTGCAGGGCTCAGGGCAGCTGCTCAGGGAGCGCCCCAGGAAATTCAACCTAGGAGAGGGATCCGGGAGGGAAGAGGCTCCAAAGGGGGAGCTACGAGTCCCAAGCCCCTAAGGGGGAGCTGCTCCCCACAGAAATCCCTCCCCAGACAGCGGCAGGTGCTCCCGATCACACGGTAACGCCATGCGGCTCTGGAGAGCAGCTGCCGTGCTTTGTGCTCTGGTCTAGGGTGACTTGGTCCTGCCTCGGCATGGGGGGAAGGAAGGGATGGCCCCTGGGGGTGGATTCCTGCCCCGCCTTTCTGTGTCTGTGCATGGGGGAATGTAGCCCTACAGCTCAGATTTGGATGGGGCTGGATGGTAAGTGGATGGGCCGCACTCCAGCCAGACCCACCCCTGGCTATGCCCTTGCACCACTGGGAAACACTCCCAGCATCCAGCTGCTCAGAGCGGAAGGCACCAGGCTGAGGCTCCCTCCAGCAAATGAGACCCAAGCCCAGTGCTGAGCTGGAAGGACCCATCTCACCGCAGACAAGGGGGAAGCAACTCACAGGGGGTTGTCCTTGCCGTGGTTGGCCAGGGAGTCTCCCACGCGGATCTGGGCCCCCTGCAGCCTCTTCCAACAGCACTCGTCTTCCCTGTTCTTCACCATCACCATGGAGACGGAATGCCGGCGGCCCAAGTCCACGGTCCACCAGGGCTCCGTGTCACGCTGAGTGTGGCTGCAGGAGCCGTGATTAAAATCCCCATCACGATTTCCATCCACGACATTTCCAATCGCGTCTACTTTAATCCCCAAATACCTGGACGACTGAGCGACCGGACGTCGGAGCGCCAAGTTCTGAGCTGGAATCAGAAGGTGAGAAGAGGGGAGGTGGGACGTGCCCGTTGCCGGAACGGGTGGGGCTCGACAAAACCTTTCTGCAGCAGAGCCAGAGCCACTTCCCGGTGGTGACACACGAACCAGGGACTCTGTGAGGGCCAGGTTCACCGTGGGAGCCAGTGACTCGAGGAACGGGAGCGACATGAGCTTGGTGCTGGGCCAGGAGCAGCCCATGCCCAGGTGAGCAGTGGGAAGGGAAGTCTCCCAGGGCTTCTGTTGCCTGGTTGGTGCAGAAGGGACTGGGGTGTAACATGAAAGGGAACAGGTTTCCATTCACATTGTACCAGCTCCTTACCCCCTGGTGGTGGGGCACAGCTCTGAGAGAAAACCTCGACCTCACACAGCATGAATATCCTCGGCGTGTCTGGGATGACGATGGTGACGTAGCGACCCTCCAAGCCTCTGCAGCAGATGGTGCTGAGAGATCCGGGTCTGGTGTCATCGATGGTCCCGCAGCTAAAGGAAAGAGCAGAAGCCAAGGAGACAAATCAAGTTAGATGCTTTCAAATGCGCAGTGCCTGGTGAAATTCACCTGACAGAACCTAGGGAAGTAGCAGAGCCAATCTCAGAACTATTAATGCTTTCACAGAGAATTCACGGAGCACGGGTGAGGTCCCAGAGCACGAGAGAAGGGTGAATACAACTCCTTGCTTTGAAAATCGGGAACAAAGAGGAAGTGGCAAAGATCTTTTCATGGGAGGAAATGGGTGTTGCTCACGAAAGTTCATGATAACATACATACATATATTAGACTCTAAGGCACCATTGGTTTTAAAAGCTGTTTCTAGAATAAACAGTGTAACTTCCATAACTCATAAGACACTGAAATAAACTATCAGACAATGGGAAAGCAGCTAATGCACAAATTTTGCCACACCTCTCTAATTTTCTTCTTGACATCCTTACTGACCTAATGGGGGGAGGGGAGAGTGGTAGATGTGCTACGTCTTGATTTTAGGAAGGCTTTCGAGAGACACTCCTGTCATAGCAAATGAGGGAAAGACGGTCTAGATAAAACCACTATCAGGTGGGTGCACAGGTGTTTGAAAACACACATGCTGAGAGTAGTTAACAACAGCTGATGCTGTCTCTAGAAGGAAGTTTCAGGGATGTGCCCTGCGTTGGGCACTGGTCTCTATGTTCATTAATGACGTTGACATTGGCGCACCGAGTAGGGTTATAAAATGTGCAGGTGAAACCAAGCCGGGAGGGGTTGTAAGAGCATTGGGGGTAAGGAAGAAAATGCAAAATCATCTTGATAATGTGGGGAACTGGCGTGAAAACTAGCAGAAGCAATTTAATAAAGGGACGTGCTGTTCCACGGAAGGAAAATGTCTAACTCCTATATAAGGGAAAGACACATTAGACCCACTCAGCTCTGGCACATGTTCTGAGGGCTTGTGGAAAGTCACTTATGGGATACTGTCGGGTTTCAAATGTTCAGATAGACACTTCCTTTTTTTTTTACTAACTCTTTAGAGGGAGAGGGACCCCATTAGAAGTCCTGGGCTCTATCTCAGTTCAGGAAGGGCAGTGAGGTCTAGTGGGCTGCACCAGGGGCAGATGCATTTGGGTTCTAGGTAAGAACCTCAAAACGGACAGACCAAAGGTCCATCTAGCCCAGTGGCCAATACCGGGTGCCCCAGAGGGAATGCACCCAACAGGCAATCATTGCGTGATTCACCCCATGACCCTTTCCCAGGCTCTGGCAAACACAGGTGAGGGACATAGACTCATAGACTTTAAAGTCAGAAGGGACCATTATGATCATCTAGTCTGACCCCCTGCACAGTGCAGGCCACAAAATCTCATCTACCCCTCCTAGAATAATCCTCTCACCTAGATCTCAGGGTATGTCTACACTACCCCGCTAGTTCGAACTAGGAGGGTAATGTAGGCATACCGCACTTGCAAATGAAGCCCGGGATTTGAATTTCCCGGGCTTCATTTGCATAAAGGGGAGCCGCCATTTTTAAAACCCCGCTGGTTCGAACCCCGTGCAGCGCGGCTACACGGGGCACGAACTAGGTAGTTCGAACTAGGCTTCCTATTCCGAACTACCGGTACACCTCGTGGAACGAGGCCTAGTTCGAACTACCTAGTTCGTGCCCTGTGTAGCCGCGCTGCACGGGGTTCAAACCAGCGGGGTTTTAAAAATGGCGGCTCCCTGCTTATGCAAATGAAGCCTGGGAAATTCAAATCCCGGGCTTCATTTGCAATTGCGGTATGCCTACATTACCCTCCTAGTTCGAATTAGGAGGGTAGTGTAGACATACCCCAAGATCATGTTATCTCATCAAACCATCCCGTTCATAAATCCATCTAGTTTAATTTTGAAATCAAATAGATCTTTTGCCCCCACTGCTTCCCTTGGAAGGCCGTTCCAGAACCTCACTCCTCTAATAGTTAGAAACCTTCGTCTAATCTCAAGTCTAAACTTCCTACTAGCCAGCTTATTTCCATTTGTTCTTGTGTCCACATTGGTATTAAGCTTAAATAATTCCTCTCCCTCCCTGGTATTTATCCCTCTAATATATTTAAAAAGTGCAATCATGTCCCCCCTCAGCCTTCTTTTGGTTAAAGTAAACAAGCCAAGCTCCCTGAGTCTCCTTTCATAAGACAGGATTTCCATTCGTCGGATCATCCTAGTGGCCCTTCTTTGTACCTGTTCCAGTTTGAATTCCTCCTTCTTAAACATGGGAGACCAGAACTGCACACAGTATTCCAACTGGGGTCTCACCAATGCCTTGTATAATGGCACTAACACCTCCTTATCCCTACTGGAAATACCTCGCCTAATACATTCCAAGACCATAGTAGCCTTTTTCACAGCCATGTCACAATGGCGGCTCATAGTCATTCTATAATCAACCAGGACTCCGAGGTCCTTCTCCTCCTCCGTTACTTCCAACTGATGTGTCCCCAGCTTATAACTAAAATTCTTGTTATTAATCCCTAAGTGCATAACCTTACACTTCTCACTATGAAATTTCATCCTATTGCTATCACTCCAATTTACAAGGTCATCTAGATCTTCCTGTATGATATCCTGATCCTTTTCTGAATTGGCAATACCTCCCAACTTTGTGTCATCTGCAAATTTTATCAGGGCACTTCCACTTTTGGTGCCAAGGTCAGCAATAAAAAGATTAAATAAAATTGGCCCCAAAACTGATCTCTGACATTCAGAAAAGGATGCTGCATCTCTGGCCACATGGGCTAATAGCCACTGAGGGACTTATTTTCTGTGAACTGATGTAGTTCTTTTTTGAACCCTGTTATAGGTTTGGCCTTCACAGAATCCTCTGGCAAGGAGTTCCAAAGGTTGACAGTGAAGAAATAGTTCCTTTTATTTCTTTGGCTCAGGGAGCGACTCAGGAAAGGCAACCTAGGAGAGGTGTCAGGGAGGGAAGAGGTTCCAAAAGGGGGAGCTACGAGTGCCAAGCCCTGTGGTGGAGCTGCTCCCTGCAGGAATCCCTCGCCAGGCAATGGCAGGTGCTCCAGATCACACAGTAACGACGTGGGGCTCTGGAGAGCAGCTCCCGTGCTTTGCGCTCTGGTCTAGGGTGACTTGGTCCTGCCTCGGCATGGGGGGAAGGAAGGGATGGCCCCTGGGGGTGGATTCCCGCCCCGCCTTTCTGTGTCTCTGCATGGGGGAACGTAGCCCTACAGCTCAGATTTGGATGGGGCGGGATGGTAAGTGGATGGGCCGCACTCCAGCCACGGCTATGCCCTTGCACCACTGGGAACCTCTCTGATCTCGGGTTAGTTAGTCCTGCCCCAGCATGGGGTAGGGTGGAAAACATGGCCTTTTGGGGTGGCTTTCCCTTTCTGGTTAGCTGTACGGGCTGAACGGAGCCCTCCAGGTCAGACTTGAGTGGGCCAAGTGGGAGGGCCATGCCCAGCCGGGCCTACCTGTGTTTATGCCCCTGCACCACCCGTAAAGCATTCAGCCACAGGACGTTCAGAGGTGAAAAGGCCGTGCCCTGACCCCGGCTGGCAATGAGACCCCAGGCCTGTGCCCACGCTGGGAGGTCTCAGCTCACCGCAGACAAGGGGGAAGCAACTCACAGGGGGTTGTCCTTGCCGTGGTTGGCCAGGATGTCTCCCACGTGGATCTGGGCCCCTTTCAGATTCCCCCCGCAGCACTCGTCTTCCCTGTGCTTCACGATCACCACGGAGATGGACTGCCGGCTGCCCAAGTCCACGGTCCACCAGGGCTCCACTTCGAAATGGGTGTGGCTGCAGGAGCCTTCTTCCCACTTCCCATTGCGTTTCCCATCCACGGCTCTTCCAGCCACGGCTCTTCCAAGCTTATCCACGAATGTGGACGACTGAGTGGCCGGACGTCCCAGCGCCAGGTTCTGAGCTGGAATCAGAGGGCGAGAAGAGGGGAGGTGGGACGTGCCCGTTGCCGGAAAGGGTGGGGCTCTACAAGACCTTTGTCCAACCTGGAGCCAGAGCCGCCTCCTGGCAGGGACACACAAACCAGGGACCACGAGGGAGTCAGATTCTCAGTGGGAGCCAGAGACCCAGGGAACGGGAGTGAGAAAAGGCTGGTGCTGGGGTCTCAGCCCAGAGAGAGCGTCTCTCAGCCACCATGTCCCATACCCCGCAGGAACTGCTCCTCAGGCAGGAATGGGCCACGACGTTCACACATGAAACCTCCCCCACCTGTCTTGCCAGCTGCAGACTACGCCCAGGGGAGCAGTCGGAAGGGAAAAGTCTCCCAGGGCTTCTGCTGCCTCGCTAGGCAGAGCTCGGCACACAAGGGACTGGGGGTAACATGAAAGGGAACAGGTCTCCATTCACACAGTGCCAGCTCCTTACCCCCTGGTGGTGCGGCACAGCCCTGAGAGAGAACCTCGACCTCACACAGGGACAGATACTCCTCCCTGCCCGGGATGACGATGGTGACGTAGCGGCCCTCCAGCCCGTCGCAGCAGATGGTGCTGAGGGATCCGGGTCTGGTGTCGTTAATGGTCCCGCAGCTAAAGGAAAGAGCAGGAGCCAAGGGAACAAAAGAAGATGAGGGTGTTCAAGTGGCAGCACCTGCTGAAATTCACCGCACAGCGCTTCATGAACTAGCTGAGCCAGGCTCAGGACTATTCATGCTTGTGCAGAGACTCACGAAGGAGGGTGCAGTCCCAGAGCACGGGACAAGGGCAAACCTGGGCCCTGTCTTTGCTGTTCCTCTTTCTTCCCTGTTTCCAGATTGTGGACCAATGAGCCCAACTTCAGTGCCCCATGAGACATGGAAACAAACGATTGAACAGTCTGAAAGCAGCGGGAGGAGAATCATTGAATCATAGAGCTGGAAGAGATCTCAGGAGTCATCAAGTCCAGCCCCCTGCCTAAGGCAGGATCAATCCGAACTGAAGCAACCCAGCCAGGGCTTGGTCAAGCCAGGACTTAAACATCTCTAGGGATGGAGACTCCACCCGCTCCCTAGGGAACCCAGCCCAGCGCTTCCCCACCCGCCTAGGGAAAGAGTTTTTCCTAATATTCAACCTAGACCTCCCCCATTGCAACTTGAGCCCATTGCTCCTTGTTCTGGCACCTGCCCCCACTGAGAACAGCCTCTCGCTAGTCTCTTTGGAACCCCCCTTAAGGGAGTTGCAGGCTGCTCTCAAATCCCCCCTCACTCTTCTCTTCTGCAGACTAAACAGACCCAAGTCCCTCAGCCTCTCCTCGTAGGTCGTGTGCTCCAACCCCCGAATCATACGGTGATATGCCACAACTGATGTGGATTTGCAAAGAACAGCTCATGCCATGTCTCGTGCATGCTCTTCTTGATCAGACTAATCGGCCTTATGGGTGAGGGAGGGGAGCATTAGGGGTACGTCTAGACTGCATGGCTCCATCAATGTTTACTCCACAAAGGGAAACGAAGCAGCGATTTAAATAATCGCCACGTCATTTAAATCAAAATGGCCGCCATGCTGTGCCGATCAGTGATTTGTTGGCACAGCGCGGCAGTCTAGACAGGGATCTGCCGACCCCAAAACTCTTTGTCGGCAGATCCTGCTTCACGAGGTGTCACATTACTGGATATGGAGGGGAGCAGCCAGATCGCTGCTGCACCCATAGGTGGAGGTGTTGGCCCCAGAAAATGGTATAGAAGGGGGCCATGTGAGGTGTTGAATAGAAGCTCACTGTCTGCTAATCCTATGTACGCTATTTATGTGGTTGTATAATGTCTGTGTGTATAGTTAGGAATCTCTAATCTGTGTGGATACTGAATATTTCTCTGCATGTGGTTGAGCATTGGGCAGAGCCCGGCCTGTGGACATGCTAATTAGCGAGGCCCTGTGGGACAATGGCACTCAATGGGCCAAGGACACACCTAAAGCATGAGGGTGGAGACCTAAGAGCGGCCAGTAGAGAGAGGCTGAGGACCAGGTGATCTCCTGCAGCCAAGAAGAGGCCAGGAAGGAGGTATAAAGAGGCCATGTGGTCGACGCCATCTTGGTTCTCAGCTCAGCACTTCATCCCAGAGGCAGCATTGCAGGGATCAAAGAGCCAGGAAGACCTGTGAACCCATCCTGATCCTAGGATGTGCAACAAGGACTTTTAAACCAGCAGCTGTAACATCCCTGCTAGAGCCTGCATCGAGGACTGGGAGATTCGGTGCATGTAATGTACTATCCTTTAGCAACCTTACTCTCATGCTTTTCTTTCTTGTAATAATAAACCTTTAGTTGTTAGATGCTAAAGGATTGGCCCAGCATGATTTGTGGGTAAGGTCCAGAGGGTAAATTGACCAGGGATCTGTGGCTGGTTTCTTGGAACCGGACAGGACTTGTTCGGGGTAGGTGGGATTGGGTGCTAGGACCCCCCACCTGTGTATAGGCCCGGGGCCATCTGGGGCACGGATATTGCTGGGGTGTCGGAGGGGTTTTGCTCGGGAGGCTTCAGGCAGGCAGCTGAAGTGCTCTGTGGGACTTGTTTGTGGCCTGTTTGGAGAGGTCACCAGTCTGGGGGCTGTAAGGAGCCCCGGATTTGAGCAATTCGCCCTGAGCGGGCGCCCTCAGCAGTGCCCAGACACGGCCCGGTCTGTCACACGAGGCATAAAGGATCTGCCGACAAAGGGTTCTGGGGTCGGCAGAGACCCGTCTAGACTGCCGTGCTGTGCCGACAAACCGCTGATCAGCACAGCGCGGCGGCCATTTTGATTTAAATGAAGCGGCGATTATTTAAATAGCCACTTCATTTCCGTTTGTCGTCCTGCCTCATCTACATGGCTCCATCGATGGAGCCGTGTAGTCTAGACACACCTAGATGTGATCTCACTAGAGTTTAGGAAGGCTTTTGAGAGAACCCCATGTCACACTCCTGTCTGCAAATGAGGGAAAGACGATCTAGATAAAATCACCATCAGGTGGGTGCACAGGTGTTTGAAACGCACGCCAAGAGGCATTAACAATAGTGAATGTCACATTGAGGGCCTTTATGTAGAAGGAAGTTTCAGGGATGTGCCCTGCGTTGGGCCCTGGTCTCTATTGGTATGTCTACACTACCCCGCTAGTTCGAACTAGGAGGGTAATGTATGCATACCGCACTTGCTAATGAAGCCCGGGATTTGAATTTCCCGGGCTTCATTAGCATAAGCGGGGAGCCGCCATTTTTAAATCCCCGCTGCTTTGAACCCCGTGTAGCGCGGCTACACGGGGCTCGAACTAGGTAGTTCGGACTAGGGTGCCTATTCCGAACTACCGGTACACCTCGTTTCACGAGGAGTAACGGTAGTTCGGAATAGGACCCTAGTCCAAACTACCTAGTTCGAGCCCCGTGTAGCCGCGCTACACGGGGTTCGAAGCAGCGGGGATTTAAAAATGGCGGCTCCCTGCTTATGCTAATGAAGCCCGGGAAATTCAAATCCCGGGCTTCATTAGCAAGTGCGGTATGCATACATTACCCCACTAGTTCGAACTAGCGGGGTAGTGTAGACATACCCTTGGTTCATTAATGACGTTGACATTGGCGCACCGAGTAGGGCTATAAAATTTGCAGGTGAAACCAAGCCGGGAGGGGTTGTAAGAGCATTGGGGGTACGGATGGAAATTCAAAATCATCTTGATAATGTGGGGAACTGGCGTGAAAACTAGCAGGAGCAATTCAATAAAGGGAAGGAAAATGTCTAACTCCCATATAAGGGAAAGACACATTAGACCCACTCAGCTCTGGCACATGTTCTGAGGGCTTGTGGCGAGTCATTTACGGGATACTGTCGGGTTTCAAATTTTACTACAGACCCTTCCTTTTTTTACTACCTCTGTGGAGGGAAGAGGCCCCGTGAGAGCTCAGAGAGGGCAGTGGGGTCTAGTGGGTTTCTCTAGGGCAGCGGTTCCCAACCTTTTCCAGATGGGGACCCATTTTGACAACTCAGGAAGACTTGGTTGACGCAAGGCAATTCAAAATCGGGGGGAGCAGGGAGGACAGAGTCACCCGGGGAGACACTTGGTGACCCTTTTGAAATGTAACGGCGACCCATATTTGGGTCCCAAGCCATAGGTTGGGACACTACACTCTAGGGGCAGATACATCTGGCTTTTATGTAAGAACCTCAGCCTAGGTCCAACCAAAGTGTCCAGCTCAGAGTCCTGTCTGCCAACAGTGGCCAATGCCAGGTGAGGGACATACAGAACATAGTGCTGGATCTCTGGCCACACACGGGCTAATAGCCACTGAGAGACCTATTCTCCTTATCTAGTTCTTTTCAGAATCCTGTATAGTTTTGGCCTTCACAGCATCCTCTGGCAAGGAGTTCCACAGGTTTTTTTTGAAGAAATATACTTTCTTTTGCTTCGTTTCTTTCAGGGGCAGCTCAGGAAAGTCAACCCAGGAGATGGGTCCGGGAGGGAAGAGGCTCCAAAGGGGGAGCTACGAGTGTCAAGCCCCTAAGGGGGAGCTGCTCCCAGCAGAAATCCCTCCCCAGACAGTGGCAGGTGCTCCCGATCACACAGTAACGCCATGTGGCTCTGGAGAGCAGCTGCCATGGTTTGTGCTCTGGTCTAGGGTTCCTTGGTTCTGTCTCAGCATGGGGGGAAGAAAGGGATGGCCCCTGGGGGTGGATTCCTGCCCCGCCCTTCTGTTTATTTGCGAGGGGAGAATGGTCACAGACGGCCCAGCAGTCCCCCCCTACAGCCCCGTTCAGACAGGAACTACCCGGGCTCACATTGCTATCAGCAAGGGCTGTTCCCCTAACACTAATTGCTGGGGGACATGGTGGATTCTCCTCCCCTGGAGCCCTTCGGTCAAGGCCGGACACCTGTCGAACAGACACGCTGGAGCTCACAGAGATTGCGGGCTCAGCACAGAATCACTGCGTGAGGGTCCCTGGCCCGTGTCACACGGCAGCTCACACCAGGGGCTGGGGAAGGTCCCTCCAGGCCTCAGGAGTCTCTGGAGCCAGGAACATCAGTTCCCGGGGGCCCGGGTGCGAGGATTCAGGAGAACGGCGGTGAGGGCAGAGACAGAACACGCAGGGGCTGCAGAGCGACGGCTCCACCCTGCATGGCCCAGCAGGGGGCGCTGTGCTCAGTGCCATGCAATTCCCTTCCCGCCCAGAGCTCAGATCACCACTGCCGGGGCGCAGCTAGGAGGGGAAATCTGGGCGGGGCCTGACCTTCAGGTGGGGGGGCCAAGCTGGGAGGCGCGGGAAGGGGACAGGAGGGAGGAGGGCGGCTCCCTCCCCACTTCCACCTGCCCCTTGCTGCTCAGCAGGCACAAGAGGAGTGAAAATACAGTGAGTGCTCAGCACCCCCAGACGCCTCCCCGACCATCTGCATCCCCCCCGCCCTCTGCTCTCAGCTCTTCTGCAGCATGCAGGGGGCGCTGGAGGGGAGGGGCAGGAGGATGAGGGGGACTAGAACAGTGTTGGAGGGTGGGACGAGCATCCCCACGCAGCCTGGTGTGGCCATGCCCACGCTGCACTCCCATGTGGGCCTCAGCTCCCCGTCCCTTCCCACTGTTTGTGGCCCAGGCTGGGGCTGGTGCGACCAGACGACCTGCCACATGGGACTTGGGCAGGCTGGGGCTGGGGCCTGCTCAGGATTCCTGGACTGGAGGCGCTGAGGCCGCTGGGGCGGGCATACAAGGATGGGATGCTCTGGGCTGTGGCAAGAGAGGAGATGGGGGGGGGGACTGTAGTGGGAAGGGGAGGAGCCTGGGGGTAGCCTCCCCCAACAGCCAGATCACCTGCTGCCCATGAGGCGCGGGGGCAGAAAGAGTCGGGGCTGGAGGGAGGGGTTACCTGTCCAGGGAAAGGAGCACACGGGGCGGGAAGCGGAGTGGCAGGAAGGGCAGGCAGCAGGTGGGGCGAAGTCCAAGAGGGGATGAGCCGTGGATGAAAGAGGCGTCATGCACCCCGGGCAACTCAGGAAGACGGTGTCCCCCCTCCACTGGCGCTACAGCTGAGTTGGGGTTTGTCTGGAGGCCAAGGGGGGGCTGCACCCCACCCAGCTCACCCATGGCCATGCCCCTGCACCCCCGCTAAGCACTCCTAGCCCCAGGCAGCTCCAAAGAACCACAGAGCTGGAAGAGACCTCAGAAAGTCATCGAGTCCAGCCCCCTGCTCTAGGCAGGACCAATCCCAACTAGATCAACCCGGCCAGGGCTTTGTCAAGCCGAGACTTAGGGTACGAGCCATGTAGATTTGTTTGTTCGGCAAAGGGATATGAAGCCGCGATTTAAATAATCGTGGCTTCATTTAAATTTAAATGGCTGCCCCGCTCTGCCGATCAGCTGTTTGTCGGCCGATCGGGGCAGTCTGGACGCTCCCGTCGCCGTGAAAGCCCTTTATCGACCTCCCCGGTAAACCTCATCCTACGAGGCATAACGGGGAGGTCGATAAAGGGCTTTCAGGCCGGCACGGGAGCTTCCAGACTAGCGCTGAGCTGACAAACAGCTGATCAGCAGTTTGTCGGCTCAGCGCGGCAGCCATTTAAATTTAAATGAAGCCGCGATTATTTAAATCGCCGTTTCATTTCCCTTTGCCGATCTGTCTAATCTACATGGCTCCATTCACGGAGCCATGTAGTTTAGACACACCCTTAAACACCTCTAGGGATGGAGACTCCACTACTTCCCTAGGGAACCCAGCCCCGTGCTTCACCACTCTCCTAGGGAAATCGTTTTTCCTAATATCCAACCTGGACCTCTCCCACCACAACTTGAGCCCATTGCTCCTTGTTCTGCCGCCTGTCACTACTGAGAACAGCCTCTCTCCATCCTCTTTGGAACCCCCTTCAGGAAGCTGAAGGCCGCTATTAAATCCTCCCTCACTCTTTGCTTCTGCAGCTCAGTAGAGGCCGCACCAAGGCCCCGACTGGCAATGAGACCCCACCCCTGTGCCTGAGCTGGCAGGACCCATCTCGCTCTAGACAATGGAGAAGCAACTCACATGGGGTTGTCCTTGCCTTGGTTGGCCAGGGAGTCTCCCACGTGGATCTGGGCCCCCTTCAGCCTCTCCCAACAGCAGTCTTCCCTGTTCTTCACGATCACCATGGAGACGGAATGCCGGCTGCCCAAGTCCACGCTCCACCAGGGCTCTGTGTCGAACCTGGTGTGGCTGCAGGAGCCGTGATTGTACGTCCCGTTACGGTTTCCATCCACGGCCTTGCTAGGCCCAGAGAATTCATTATTGGGATCGTACGTGGACGACTGAGTGACCGGACGTCGCAGCGCCAAGTTCTCAGCTGGAATCAGAGGGCGAGAAGAAGGGAGCAGAGAGATGCCCGTCACTGGGGACATAAGGGGGCGGGGGTCCCAAAGCCCTCTCCTGCAACGGAGCCAGAGCTGCTTCCCGGCAGTGACACACAAACCGGGCACCATGTGAGAGGCGTGGAGCAGGTGGGGTGAAGTCCCAGAGGTAGCTGGGACCCTGGAAATAGGAGTGAGGGGAGCAGGATGATGCTGGCAGCGGGTTGGTGCCTGTTTCTCAGCCCAGAGAGTCTCTGTCAGCCCACCACATCCCCTCCCTCACAGGAGACACTCCCCAAGGCAGGGATGGGGCTGTCCTGCCAGCTGCAGCCCACGCCCAGGAGCAGTGGGAAGGGAAGAGTCTCCCAGGGTTTCTGCTGCCTCACTAGGCAGAGGCTGGTGCAGAAGAGACTGGGGCGTGACATGAAAGGGAACAAGTTTCTATTCCCATTGTGCCAGCTCCTTACCCCATTGTGGTGGGATACAGCTCTGAGATAGAACCTCGACCTCACACAGGGAGAGATACTCCTCCCTGCCCGGGATGGTGATGGTCACATAGCGGCCCTCCAGCCCACTGCAGCAGATGGTGTTGAGGGATCCGAGTCTGGTGTCATCAATGGTCCCGCAGCTAAAGGGAAGAGCAGAAGCCGAGGAGACACAACGAGGTCGATGTGTTAGACCCACAGCGCCTGGTGAGATTCACCCGACAGAACCTAAGGAACTGGTGAGCCAAGCTCAGAACTATTCATGATGTGACGAAGCGGGCCAGGTGATTAGATGAAGGTTTCTAACCATTCGAGGAGTGAGGTTCTGGAACGGCCTTCCAAGGGAAGTAGTGGGGGCAAAAGATCTATCTGGCTTCAAGATTAAGCTAGATGGGTTTATGAAGGGGATGGTTTGATGAGATAACATGATCTTGGTAACTAATTGACCATTCATTATCAGTGGGAAATAGGTCAAGGGAGGGATGATAGGAGTTACTATAGAGAACTTTCTGGGTGTCTGGCTGGTGAGTCTTGCCCACATACTCAGGGTTTAGCTGATCGCCATATTTGAGGTCGGGAAGGAATTTTCCTCCAGGGTAGATTGGCAGAGACCCTGGAGGTTTTTCACCTTCCTCTGTAGCATGGGGCACAGATCACAGCTGGAGGATTCTCTGCATCTTGGGGTCTTCAAAGTATTTGAAGGCTTCAGTATCTGAGATCTAGGTGAGAGGATTATTCTAGGAGGGGTGGGTGAGATTTTGTGGCCTGCACTGTGCAGGGGGTCAGACTAGATGATCATAATGGTCCCTTCTGACCTTAAAGTCTAGGGGTGTGTCTAGACTACAGGGTTTTGTCGACAAAAGTTGACTTTTGTCGACAAAACTATACTTGCGTCCACACTGCCTTTGAGTTATGTCGACATAACGTCGACAAAACTCAGCAGTTTTGTCGACGTATGTAAACCTCATTCTACGAGGAATAACGCCTTTTGTCGACAGAGTTCTGTCAATAGAAGGCATTATTGCATCTACACTGTCCTTTGCGTCCACACTGTTATGTCAACAAAGCGGCTTGCTTTGTCGACAGAACTGGATGTAGTCTAGACGCTCTATGTCGACATACGTTTTGTCAACAGATTCTGTCGACAAAACTTATGTCGACGTAAAGCCTGTAGTCTAGACATACCCTATGAGTCTATGAGGTCTGGGCACCACTGAGGGTGTCCGCTCAGGGCAAATCACTCAAACCCAGGGCTGCTTACAGCCCCTGACTGGAGCCCTTCCCAAAGCAGGTCACAAACCAGTCACACACAGGAGGTCCAGCTGCAAATCCAGCCAGCAGGAAGCCTCACGAGCAAAACCCCTCAGGTACCCAGCTCTCTCTGTGCCACAGTCAGCCCCGGGCCGAACACAGATGAGTAGGGTTGCCAGGTGGTTTCAACAGAAATCGCAGACACACTTGACGTTCCATCTCAATCTGCATTCCATCTTCGTTAGAAAATACCAGACAGTCCTAGTTTCTCATTTCTAGTTTCTCAATTTGTTTCCTGATCAGAAAGCTCAAACACTGGACTGTCCGGTTCAAAACTGGACACCTGGCAACCCTACTGATGAGGGGTTATAGACCCCAATCTCATCTACCCCAAACAGGTTCTCTACCCCCTGCCCTGCTTCTGCTTCCAGCCTCACCTCCGAGGCATCAGACAGGAGCCTAGAACCCTCACTCACAGGCTACTGCTTGCTCCCCTGCATAGACACACGGCCATCTGCCTTAGGCAAACATTGAGAGATACTCTCCCCTCGGTTACAGTAGGACCCACTAGCCCCAGACCAGAGCTGAATTAAGGGGGGGGGGGGCTAGCCGGGCAGCTGCCCGGGGCGCCAACCTATGGGGGGTGCCTGATGGCAGCTGTAAGGGGTGCTGCGTGCCCGGCCACATGGTGCCCCTTAGCGCTGCAATCAGGTGCCATCTGCCCGGGGCTGGGGGCCATGCGGTGCCCCTTAGAGCTGCCATCAGGTGCTGTGTGCCTGATTGCAGCTGTAAGGTACGCAGCATGCCGGGGGGCGGGGCTGCGCATGCACCCTGCGCCCGGGGGTGGAGAACGGCTTGAGCCGGCCCTGCCCCAGACAACTGCCCAGAGTCACACGCACCCCCCTGCTAGCCGCCCTCACGGCACCCCTAACAGACTGAACTAGGAGTGCCCAACCACTAAGCAATGCAAATGGACGTTTCAAGCACAGACGCGCCGGTTGACACACGCCACCAGTCCTATCTCAGCCCGACTTTACAAAGACATTCATCGTACAAACTGATTCCCCAGACACTGGGGCAGGGGCAGTCTTGTCCCAGGAGTGGGAAGGGGCCGACCACCCCATCCTCTATTTAAGCCGAAAGTTGCTACCTCGAGAACAAGAATATGCCACCGTAGAGAAAGAAGCACTAGACGCCAAATGGGCAGTGGAAGAGCTGTGCTATTATTTGCTAGGGAACACCTTCCCATTAGTAACTGACCATGCGCCACTGCGGTGGATACATACTGTCATGATTATGAAGGTTAGCCAGCAGCCTGGGGATTAAGGGGTTAACTACACCTAGCCAGGTGGAGTGACCAATAGGAATGTAGGTGGGACTTTCAAACTGGGACAAAGGAATTTGGGTTTTTTTCCTTTCTCCCTTTTGTCTCTGGGTGTGGGCTCTGCAGCTACAGAGAGGGCCAAGCATCTCTCTCTCTCCAAGACCCCGTTCTCCATTTTCTGTAAGCAGGGTAAAGTTTAGGTAGTTTCGTTAGGCTTTATTGTTTTAAGGGTTGGGGATGGGATCTGAGATCTGGCACTGCTTAAGAGATGTTTGGTTTTTCTTTTTAACTAAGTTTTAGCCCATGGTGTAATTCCTCCATGAGTATCTTTTGTTACCTTTCCGTCTGATCCTTACGCTTGAAACAGGAATATTGTTGTAATAATAAAAGTTTTCTCTTTTCTGTTTATTAACCTGGCATTGGTTACTTGTGTGTCCTGATTTTTATAATAGGGGTGAGATTTCCCAACTGATCTTTCCCCTAATCTCGTTATTAATATTTGGGTGGTGGCAGCGGAAGATTTATTCCCAAGATCTAGGTTTTTAAGATTTTGGGGGAAGTTTTATACCAAAGCCTAGTAGATAAGGCTTTGGGGTACACTTGCTGGCCCCCACTTCTGCATTTATCATGCCAGAGTGGGGAAGGAGCCATGACACATACTATGAAGGACAGTAATTCCCGTATTATGCGGTGGTATTTAGCATTACGACCCTATAAATTTGAGGTATTGCATAGTCCGGAAAAAGCCCACAGTAATGCTGATTTCTTCTCCGGGTGTTTGTCCACAGGGAGGAACTCAGAATGAGGACAGGTTCTAGAAGGGTGTGTGTGTGATGGGGTGTCGCTCACCCGCACTGACGGCTGCTAGGACTCTGGGGAGGCTCGCGCCATAGCCTTAGCATGGCGGTGCGTCAGCGGCGGGGCACCCGGGATGCTGGAGGCCCCGGCGCATAAGGAGGGGAGAAGGAGGCCAGAAATTGGGGGAGACTTGTGGGAGAGGGCTGGGTTTGCTCTTGCAGCTGGCCGGATGGACGGACCAGAGCAACACCGGCGCGGACCAGGGCCTTCACCCCAGGTGCGGAGGAGGTATCACGGAACCCTGTGCGGAGCGAGTTCCCCGGGGACCAACAGACGCCGTGGGCCCCCGGGTTGGAGTGGACATCCGATTCACAATTATAAAGGAGAGTGAACCCGGACTCCGGGTGGGGAGCTGGGTTCAGGTGGGAAATATTAGGACAGAATTAGGATGAGACTCACCCCCATGGCTGTTTCAGAGACCTAAGGTGGAAACCAGCAACAAAAAAAGAGAACCTGATTGCATCTAACTGCACATTCCCTATCTACTCACATTTCTTGTTCTCAGGTTCTGTCCTTTGTAGACATGAAAATGGCTGGACATTCCATGTCCATCTCCCAAGGTTTACTTCATCTTTCCTTAGCTTTGTAACGCTCCACAGTCCTACAACTCAGAGTTGGGTGGCCCAGGAGGCCAAGTGGATGGTCTGTGTCTTACCCAGGCCCACCCGTGTCCCTGCACCATTGACAAAAGAGTCAAAGCCTCGCGATGCTCGGAGGCGAAAAGGCCATGTGCTAGCCCCAGCTGCCAGTGAGACCCAACCCCTGTGTCTGAGCTGGGAGAAGTCATCTTGCTGCAGGCAAGGGGGAAGCAACTCACATGGGGTTGTCCTTGCCATTGTTCGCTAGGGAGTCTCCCACGTGGATCTGGGCTCCTTGCAGTCTCTTCGCACAACAGTCTTCCCTGTTCTTCACAATCACCATGGAGACGGAATGCCGTCTGCCCAAGTCCACGGTCCACCAGGGCCCCAAATCGAAAGAGGTATGGCTGCAGGAGCCGTGTTCATAATTCCCATCACGGCTACCATCCACAGCCCTGCCAGGCTTGTTCACTAAATTAGCATCCTCGACCGTGAACGACTGAGTGGCTGGACGTCCCAGCGCCAGGTTCTGAGCTGGAATCAGAGGGCGAGAAGAGGGGAGGTGGGACGTGCCCGTTGCCGGAAAGGGCGGGGCTCTACAAGACCTTTGTCCAACACGGAGCCAGAGCCGCCTCCTGGCAGGGACACACAAACCAGGCACCATGACAGAGCCAGATTCTCAGTGGGAGCTAGAGACCTAGGGAATGGGAGTGAGAAAAGGCTGGTGCTGGGGTCCCAGCCCACAAAGAGCCTCCCTCAGCCACCATGTTCTATACCCGGCTGAAACTGCTCCCCAGGCAGGGATGGGGCACAATGTTCACACGTGGAGCCTGCACCCCTGACTGCCTCTGCCGGCTGCAGCCCACGCCCAGGGGAGCAGTGGGAAGGGGAGAGTCTCCCACGGTTTCTGCTGCCTCACTAGGAAGAGATTGGCACAGAAGGGACTGGGGTAGATCATGAAAGGGAACCGGTTTCCAGTCACATTGTGCCAGCTCCTTACCTTCCGGCGGTGGGGCACACCCCTGAGATAGAACCTCGACCTCACACACGGAGAGATACTCCGTCTTGCCCGGGTGGACGATGGTGACATAACGACCCTCCAGCCCACTGCAGCAGATGGTGCTGAGGGATCCGAGTCTGTTCTCAGTGATGGTCCCGCAGCTAAAGGAAAAAGCAGAGGCCAAGAAGACAAAACAAGTTAGATGTGTTCAAATGCCAACACCTGCTGAAATTCACCCCCCAGCACGTAGGGAAATAACGGAGTCAATCTCAGAACTAGTCAGGCTTTTATAGAGAAGTCACAAAGACTCATAGACTTTAAGGTCAGAAGGGACCATTCTGATCATCTAGTCTGACCCCCTGCACAGTGCAGGCCACAGAATCTCAACCACCCCTCCTAGAATAATCCTCTCACCTATATCAAAGATATTGAAGCCTTCAAATACTTTGAAGGCCCCAACATGCAGAGAGTCCTTCAGCTGTGATCTGTGCCCAATGCTACAGAGGAAGGCGAAAAACCTCCAGGGCCTCTGCCAATCTACCCTGGAGGAAAATTCCTTCCCGACCCCAAATATGGCGATCAGATAAACCCTGAGCATTTGGGCAAGACTCACCAGCCAGACACCCAGAAAGTTCCCTATAGCAACTCCTATCATCCCTCCATTGACCTATTTCCAACTGATAATGAATGGTCAATTAGTTACCAAGATCATGTTATTTCATCCAACCATCCCCTTATCATAGAATCCTAGAACTGGAAGAGACCTCAGAAGGTCGTCAAGTCCAGCCCTCCGCTCTAGGCAGGACCAATCCCATCTAAATCAACCCGGCCAGGGTTTTGTCAAGCCGAGACTTAAACACCTCTAGGGATGGAGACTCCACTACTTCCCTAGGGAACCCATTCCAATGCTTCACTACCCTCCTAGTAAAATAGTTTTTCCTAATATCCAATCTGGACCTCTCCCACCACAACTTGAGCCCATTGCTCCTTGTTCTGCCATCTGTCACTACTGAGAACAGCCTCTCTCCATCCTCTTTGGAACCTCCCTTCAGGAAGTTGCAGGCTGCTATCAAGTCCCCCCTCACTCTTCGCTTCTGCAGACTAAACAGACCCAAGTCCCTCAGCCTCTCCTCGTAGGTCATATGCTCCAGACCCCTAATCATTTTGGTTGCCCTCCGCTGGACCCTCTCCAATGCGTCCGCATCCTTTTTGTAGTGGGGGGCCCAGAACTGGACACAATACTCCAGATGTGGCCTCACCAAAGCCGAATAAAGGGGAATAATGACATCTCTGGATCTGCTGGCAATGCTCCTCTTAATGCATCCTAATATGCCATTAGCCTTCTTGGCTACAAGGGCACACTGTTGGCTCATATCCAGCTTCCCATCCACTGTAACCCCCAGGTCCTTTTCTGCAGAACTACTACTTAACTGGTTGGTCCCCAGCCTGTAACTATGCTTGGGATTCTTTCGTCCCAAGTGCAGGACTCTACACTTGTCTTTGTTGAATCTCATGAGATTTCTAGTGGCCCAATCCTCCAATTTATCTAAGTCACTCTGGACCCTATCTCTGCCCTTAAGCGTATCTACCTCTCCCCCTAGCTTAGTGTCATCTGCAAACTTGCTGAGGGTGCAATCTATCCCCTCATCCAGATCATTAATAAAGATATTGAACAAAACCGGTCCTAGAACCGAACCTTGGGGCACTCCACTAGAAACCGACCACCATCCTGACATCGAACCATTGATCACTACCTGCTGGGCCCGGCCTTCTAGCCATCTTTCTATCCATCTTACCGTCCATTTATCCAATCCGCATTCCCTTAACTTGCTGGCAAGAATATTGTGGGAGACCGTATCAAAAGCCTTGCTAAAGTCAAGGTATATAACATCCACTGACTTTCCCATGTCCACTGAGCCAGTTACCTCATCATAGAAGCTAATCAGATTGGTCAAGCACGACTTGCCCTTTGTGAATCCATGCTGACTATTCCTGATCACTTTCCTCTCATTCAAGTGTCTCAAAATGGATTCCTTTAGGATCCCTTCCATGATTTTTCCAGGAACCGAGGTAAGACTGACCGGCCTATAGTTCCCTGGATCGTCCTTCTTCCCTTTTTTGAAGATGGGCACTACATTTGCCTTTTTCCAATCATCCGGGATTTCGCCCGATCTCCACGACTTTTCAAAGATAATGGCCAAAGGCTCCTCAATGACATTTGCCAACTCCTTCAGTACCCTTGGGTGCATTAAGTCTGGACCCATGGATTTGTGTACGTTTAGTTTTTCTAAATAGTTCCTAACCTGTTCTTTACCCACCAAGGGCTGTCCATCTTCTTCCCATCTTGCGTCGCTTAGCACAGAAGTCCAGGAGCCGACCTTGTCCGTGAATACAGAGGCAAAGAAAGCATTGAGTACTTCAGCTTTCCCCACATCCTCTGTCACTAGGTTACCTCCTTCATCCATTAGGGACTGTACACCCTCTCTGATCACCTTCTTCTTGTTGACATGCCTGTAGAAACCTTTCTTGTTATCCTTCACATCCTTAGCCAGTCGCAACTCCATTTGCGCTTTCGCCTTCCTGATAACCCCCCGGCATTCTCGAACTATACATTTAAACTCCTCCCTAGTCATTTGTCCAAGTTTCCACTTTCTGTAAGCTTCCTTTTTGTGCTTAAGTACACCAAGGATTTCCCCTGTAAGCCAATCCGGTCTCCTACCAGGTTTGCCTCTCTTGCTACGCGTCGGGATGGTTTCTTTCTATGCCTTCAATAAGGCTTCTTTAAAATACTGCCAGCTGTCCTGGACTCCTTTCCCCTTGATGTTAACATCCCAGGGGATTCTTTCCATCAGATCTCTGAGGGAGTCAAAATCTGCTTTTTTGAAGTCCAAGGTGTGTATTTTACTACTCTCTTTCCTTCCTTTGGTCAGGATCCTGAAATCTACCATCTCATGATCACTGCTTCCCAGGTTGTCACCCACCTCTACGTCCCCTATTAGTTCCTCCCTGTTTGTGAGGAGAAGGTCAAGTTGTGCACGGCCCCTGGTCGGATCCTTCAGCACTTGTACCAAGAAGTTATCCCCAACATTCTCCAAAAACTTCCTGGATTGCCTGTGTACTGCCGTATTGGTTTCCCAACAGATGTCAGGGTGATTAAAGTCCCCCATGAGAACCAGGGCCTGCGATCTGGAAGCTTCGCTCAGTTGTCCGAAGAAAGCCTCATCTACCTCATCCACCTGGTTCGGTGGCCTGTAGCAGACACCAACCACAACATCACTGCTGTTTGCTCCTTTAAACCTGACCCATAGACTTTCAACAAGTTTTTCTCCCTCTTTATACTGGAGTTCAGAGCAATCATAGTGCTCTCTTACATATAGTGCAACTCCTCCTCCTTTTCTCCCCTGCCTGTTCTTCCTGAACAATCTATACCCTTCCATGACAGCGCTCCAGTCATGCGAGTCATCCCACCAAGTCTCAGTTATCACAATTAAATCATATTTCTTGGTCTGGGCCAGGGCCTCCAGTTCTTCCTGCTTGTTGCCCAGGCTTCTCGCATTAGTGTACAAACACTTCAGGTAACCAGTTGATTGCACTATCTTCTCCATTCGAAACTGGGGTCCTCCTTTCTCGCTCCTTGCTCTATGCATTTCTTCCCGGTATCGGACTTTCCCACTCCCCTCAGGGTTTTGGTCACCGTCCCCCGACGAACCTAGTTTAAAGCCCTCCTCACTAGGTTCGCAAGCCTGCCTGCGAAGATGCTCCTTCCTCTCTTCGTTAGGTGGATCCCATCTCTTCCTAACAATCCTTGCGCCCGGAACAGAGTCCCATGGTCGAAGAAACCAAAGCCCTCTCTGCGACACCACCTGCGCAACCACGCATTTACGTCCTCAGTTCGACGATCCCTGCCCAGTCCTTTCCCTTCAACAGGGAGGATGGACGAGAACACCACTTGCGCTCCAAAGTCTTGGATCCTTCTTCCCAGCGCTACATAATCCGCAGCAACCCGCTCAAGGTCATTCTTGGCCGTATCATTCGTTCCTACATGGAGAAGCAGGAAGGGGCAGCGATCCGAAGGTTTGATCAGCTTGCTAAGCCTCTCAGTGACATCCCGAATGCGAGCTCCCGGTAAGCAGCACACCTCTCGAGATTCCTGGTCCGGACGGCAGAGGGATGGCTCAGTCCCTCTTAGGAGGGAGTTCCCGACCACCACCACCCGTCGTTTCCTTTTGGGGGTGGTGGCCGTGGAACCCCCATCCCTAGGACTACGCATCCCATGCCTTTCAGTAGATGGTACTCCCTTCTGGTTTCTACCTTGTGAGGTCCCTTCCAGAGCTTTCAGCACTGCAGAGCCTGTGGAGAGAGCTTGAAAGCGATTGCTTACCTCTATAGCATCGGGGGAATCCCGTGCTGGCCTTTTTCCCCTTCTAGAAGTTACATGCTGCCAGTTCTCTTCTTGGTCGCGTACTGTCCTCACTGGCTCCTCTGCCTGCCGAGTTTGAAGGATCAATTGCTGCCTTCTATCGAGGAAGTCTTCATCCTCTCTGATCAAGCGTAAGGTCGACACTTGGGCCTCCAGTCCTCTAATTTTTTCTTCCAAAATCTCGACCAGCTTGCACTTGGTGCAGATGAAATCCGTTCTTTCTTCCGGGAGGAAGACAAACATGGCACACGCCGTGCAGGTAACAACAGCAGCAGACGCATCATCAACCATCGCTGCTGTCCAGGAGAAGGGATTTAAAAAGAAAGAAAGACAAGAGAACCTCCCGCCCTTCCCTCTCCCCTTCCAAACTCCCTCTTAAAACTCCCTGTTAGCAATCACCTGTTCGCAAGCTCCTTGGTCGCTTGCCCACTGCCTTATAAAGCCCCTCCCCCAAAGGATGGGTGAGGTCCCGGGGACTAGAGAAGGGCAAACCTTGCACCTATCTTTGAAAACAGAGAACAAAGAGGAAGTGGCAAATTCTGTAGCAATGAGCCCAACTTCAATACCTCACCAGACACTGAAATAAATGATCGGACAGTCTGAAAGCAGCGGGGGAAGAATACAGTGAAATGCCACAATGGACGTGGATTTGCAAAGAACAGCCCATGCCGTGCCTCTCGCATGCTCTTTAACACGCTAGCCAGCCTAATGGATGAGGGAGGAGAGTATTAGATGTGATTTGTCCAGGTCAGGTGTGGCCATCCCGCAGCTCGCGAGCTGCACGCAGCTCTTCCCCCGGTCAGTGCGACTCGTGAACTTGCCCCCAAGGCTCGCAAAGCCGCCCCCGTTTCCCAGCTCCTCTGTGCTCACCGGGGTAGGGGAACCGTCTGGATCCAAAAGGGTGGCTGCAGATGGGAGCCTACTGAGGCCAAAAAGCCTTCTTAAAGGGCCAGTATTTCTTTCTTTCTTTCTTTCTTTCTTTCTTTCTTTCTTTCTTTCTTTCTTTCTTTCTTTCTTTCTTTCTTTCTTTCTTTCTTTCTTTCTTTCTTTCTTTCTTTCTTTCTCCCTCCCTCCCTCCCTCCCTCCCTCCCTCCCTCCCTCCCTCCCTCCCTCCCATTTTTGGGGGGACTCTTTTTTTTTCTCTACCCTTTTTTTTGCCACGGCTTTTCACGCTGGATATTAGCTCTTCATCCAGAATGGGTTGGCTACCCCTGGTCAGGATCAGGGCTACTCAACACACTGCCCGTGGGCAGAGATCAACACATGGCTTGGGGGTGGGAGCCAAAACAAAATTAGTCAATATAATGGTCTTCTGTTGATATGCGTTTTATTAGTTAAATTCTAGGGCTTTAATTGCTCATTGAAAGTACTGTCATATAGGTGGCAATCAGGGGAAATGTTGCATTTTATTGCAATGAGCAGAACTGGCTTAAATGGGGCCTGCGTGTAGTGTAGTCTTGCCTTAATATTTGTATTTATGACCATCAGTGTGAAAGAAGCTATTTGCATATATTTGCATATATATTCACATGTATATGCAACCACACATAAGCGGTGGCCCCCAGGCCTTCCAAAGTTGAGTAGTCCAGCTCTATATTTTAGGAAAGCTTTTGAGAGAATCCAATGCAACACTCTTGTCATATGCAAACGAGGGAAAGACGGTCTAGGTAAAATCACTATCAGGTGGGTGCACAGGTGTTTGAAACGCACGCCAAGAGGAGTTAACAATAGTGAATGGTCACATTGAGGGGCTTTATGTAGAAGGAAGTTTCAGGGATGTGCCCTGAGTTGAGCACTGGTCTCTATGTTCATTAATGACGTTGACATTGGCGCACCGAGTAGGGTTATAAAATGTGCAGGTGAAACCAAGCCGGGAGGGGTTGTAAGAGCATTGGGGGTAAGGAAGAAAATGCAAAATCATCTTGATAATGTGGGGAACTGGCGTGAAAACTAGCAGGAGCAATTCAATAAAGGGAAGTGCTGTTCCGCGGAAGGAAAATGTCTAACTCCCATATAAGGGAAAGACACATTAGACCCACTCAGCTCTGGCACATGTTCTGAGGGCTTGTGGCGAGCCATTTCTGGGATACTGTGAAGAAGTGGGCTGTGCCCACAAATCTCATGATCCCAGCTACATGTTTCGTTCGTCTTTCAGGTGCTACTAGACTATTCGTTGTTTTTAAATTGTTTCCAGGTTTTGAATTGAATTGTAATATACCCACTTCCTGTTCTACTAACGCTGTGGAGGGGAGAGACCCCACTGGAGCTCACGGAGGGCAGTGGACTCTCGTAGATTACAGCACGGGCAGATACATCTGGGTTCTATGTAAGAACATTGGCCAGACTAGGTCAGACCAAAGGTCTATGTACCCCAGTGGCCAATGCCAGGTGCCCCATAGGGAATGCACACAACAGGCAATCATTGCCTAATTCATCCCGCCACCCTTTTCGAGCCCCTGACAAAACATGGTGCTGGATCTCCGGCTACAGGGGCTAATAGCCACTGAGGGACCTATTCTCCATGAACTGTTCTTGTTCTTTTCAGAACCCTATTATAGTTTTGGCCTTCACAGCATCCTCTGGCAAGGAGTTCCACAGGTTGACAGTGAAGAAATACTTTGAGTCTTTTGTTCCCTTTACTTAGGGAGATCCCAGGAAGGCAACCTAGGAGAGGTGCCCAGGAGGGAAGAAGCTCCAAAGGGGAGAGCTATGTGTGCCAAGCCCCTAAGGGCTGTTTCCCCTGAAGCTAATTGCTGACGGACACAGTGGATTCTCCTTCCCCTGGAGACCTGGGGATGGGAAAGGTCCCTCCAGGCCTCAGGAGTCTCTGGAGTCAGGAACCCCAGTTCCTGTTGGCTCAGGTGTGATGATTCTGCAGGAGGAACAGCTGTGAGGGCAGAGACAGAACAGGCGGGGCTGGAGAGCTCTCAGCTGTTCTGCATCATGCAGGGAGCTGGAGGGGAGGAGAAGGGTGCAGAGCAAGTATCATAGTGGGGGGGAGGGGCTGAGCCTCGCCAAGCAGCCTGGCATGGCCCTGCCCATGCTGGGCTCCTGAGCTCCCCGTCCCTTCCCACTGTTTGTGGCCCAGGCTGGGGCTGGTGCCGGTGCCATCAGATCACCTGCCACATGTGACCTGGGGAGGCTGGGGCTGCTGGCTGCCCAGGACCCTGGAATTGGAGGCACTGAGGCTGGCAGATGAGGTTGGGGTGCCCTGGGCATCTGGGGAAGGGACGGAGAGAAGGGGGACCACAGGGGGAAGGAAGACGCTTGGAGCACAACAGCGAATTCACCTGCTGCCCATGAGGAGGGGCGCAAAGAGTCGGGGGGGTTTACCTGTCCAGGGAAAGGAGCACACGGGGCGGGAAGCGGAGTGGCAGGAAGGGCAGGCAGCAGGTGGGGCGAAGTCCAAGAGGGGATGAGCCGTGGATGAAAGAGGCGTCATGCACCCCTGGCAACTCAGGAAGACGGTGTCCCCCCTCCACTGGCGCTACAGCTGAGTTGGGGTTTGTCTGGAGGCCAAGGGGGGGCTGCACCCCACCCAGCTCACCCATGGCCATGCCCCTGCACCCCTGCAAAGCACTCCCAGCCCCAGGCAGCTCGGAGGGGAAGAGGCTGCACTGTGGCCCTGGCTGGCAATGAGGCCCCACCCCGTGTCTGGCCTGGGAGGTCTCATCTCACCGCAGACAAGGGGGAAGCGACTCACATGGGGTTGTCCTTGCCGTTGTTGGCCAGGGAGTCTCCCAAGTGGATCTGGGCCCCCAGCAGCGTCTCCCAACAGCACTCGTCTTCCCTGTTCTTCACGATCACCACGGAGACGGAATGCCGGCTGCCCAAGTCCACGGTCCACCAGGGATCTGTGTCGCGCTGAGTGTGGCTGCAGGAGCCTCGCTCCCAAATCCCTTCACGGTTTCCATCCACGGCCTTGCTAGCCAGGCCTTCTCCAAAGCTGTCCTCGTACATGGACGACTGCGTGGCCGGACGTCCCAGCGCCAAGTTCTGAGCTGGAATCAGAGGGTGAGAGGAGGGGAGGTGGGACGTGCCCGTTGCCGGGGGCGGGGCCTCTAGAAGCCCTTTCTCCCACACAGACCAAAGCCATTTCCTGATGGTGACACACAAACCAGCCACCACGTGCGAGCCAGGTTCACAATAGGAACTTGGGCAGGAACGACAGCAGGGTGGTGCTGGGCGCTCAGCCCACCTGTCCCATAGCTCACTGGCATGGGGCATGATGTTCACATGCAGCCCCTCCCACCTACCCCTGCCAGCTGCAGCCCACGCCCAGGGGAGCAGTGGGAAGGGGCGATGTTCCCAGGGTTTCTGCTGTCTCGCTAGGCAGAGGCTGACGCACAGGGGACATGAAAGGGAACAGGTCTCCAGTCACATTGTGCCAGCTCCTTACCCCCTAGTGGTGGGGTACAGCCCTGAGAGAGAACCTCGACCTCACACAGGGAGAGAAACTCCCGCCTGCCCGGGATGACGATGGTGACGTAGCGGCCCTCCAGCCTGTTGCAGCAGATGGTGCTGAGGGATCCGGCAGTGGGGTCGGTGATGGTCCCGCAGCTAAAGGAAAGTGCAGACGCCAAGAAGCCAAAACAAGATGGAAACATCCAAACCCACAACGCCTGGTTAAATGACCCTGCGGCACTTAAGGGAGTATCTGGGCCAGTCTCATGGTACCACAGCAGTGACAGCGATGGACCAACCCTTTTCTATCGCTAGGCCCTGGGGCAGTTGCCTTCCTGGGCCCCGCCCATCAGCAGGTCGGGGCGAGTGTCACTCGGGGATGTCGTCCGGGCAGGGTTGTGTGTAAGACGTGGGCAGTGACTGACCCACTAGAGGGCTCAGCTGGAGCACCGTGTCCTGCTTCCCACCCCGCACTTTAAATGTGGAAAATGGAATAGGCTCTAATGGGCAGCAGCCGAAACGACAAGCTGCCTCAGGCACAGGCGGAAGGACCTGGGCGGGTGTAGTCAGGAGGAGAAGGATGATGAAAACTGTCTTCAGACAGGCCTGTGGTGGGGAGCTCCTGCCCTGCACCGGCGGGGCTTAGTGCGGGCTGGCCGGCGAGGCGTGGTCCCTTCCAGTGACACAGTCGCCTGCACGGGGCGGCGCAGGTCAGCTCCCCCCTGGCGCTCAGGAGGTCGGGCACCCAGCCTCCCCGCGACCGGCTCGCCTAAGGAAAAGGGGCCAACCCAGCTCCACTGTGCGCCATGAATTCTCTGGGTGGCGGGGGGCTGCCAATTAGCTAGGTGGCTCCTGGCACTAGGGCAGGGCTGTGGGGGCTCAGTGGGACGCACAGATCACAGGGGAGCAGGGGTCAGGGCAGCCGCTCAGGGAGCGCCCCAGGAAAGGCTGGAGTCAGCCTCCCCGTGGCAGTTGCTGCTCCTGGAAGTGGCTGGCCTGTCCCTGCAGCCCCTGAGAGAGGCGGAGCAGGGGGTCTCCACGTGCTGTCCTTGCCTGCAGACACCGCTCCCGCAGCTCCCATTGATCAGTAACGGGGAACCGTGGCCGGTAGACTCTGTGGCTCAGCGCCTGTGGGTGGGGGGCAGCACATGGAGCCCCGGCTGTACTTTCTAGCTGCTTTCAGGAGTGGTGCAGGGCCAAGGGAAGGGGTAAGTTACCATAACCCTGCTGCTCCCCCGCCCGGAAGGCCTCTCAGTTACACGGTGCCCAGCCAGCGCCTGAACCCCTGTCCCAGCCCTGAACCTCTTCCTGCACCCAACGTCCGGCCCCAGAAGTGACTCCCCCTGCGCCCAAACTCCTTCCCCATGAAATGCCTCCTGGACCCCAATCCTGCCCCCGGGCTCAGCCCAGAGCACCCCTCACACTCCAAATCCCTTTGCCCCAAACGAGAGACGCCACCCCAACCCCCTACCTCCGCCTGGGGAAAGCGAGTGAGGAGGAGGGAGAAGGGAAGGAAGTGGGGCCAGGTTATCTGGGTTGGAGATAGATCTTACATTGCACTTACATTGAAAAAGTGATCTTGTGGTTAAAAAGGTTGGGGACCACTGGGTTAGAGGGCTGGGGCACATGGCCTACGAGGAGAGGCTGAGGGAGTTGGGTTTGTTGAGTCTGCAGAAGGGAAGAGTGAGGGGGGATTTGAGAGCAGCCTTCAACTTCCTGCAGGGGGGTTCCAGAGAGGCTGGAGAGAGGCTGTTCTCAGTGGGGGCCGATGGCAGAACAAGGAGCAATGGGCTCAAGTTGCAGTGGGGAAGGTCTAGGTTGGAGATTAGGACAAACTATTTCCCTAGGCGGGTGGGGAAGCCCTGGGATGGGTCCCTAGGGAGGGGGTGGAGTCTCCATCACTAGAGGTGTTTAAGTCTCGGCTTGACAAAGCCCTGGCTGGGCTGATTTACTTGGGGTTGGTCCTGCTCTGGGCAGGGGGCTGGACTCGATGTCTCCTGAGGGCTCTGCCCGCCCTGGAATTCTACGTCTCCTTTCAGTCTTCTCCTGTCCAGACTAAAGAAGCCCAATTCTTTCAGTCTTCCCTCATAGCTCATGTTCTCTAGACCCTTCATCATTCTCATAGCTCTTCCCTGGACCTCCTCCAATTTCTCCATTTCTTTCTTGAAATGTGGTGCCCAGAACTGGACCCACTACTCCACTTGAGGCCTAATCAGCACAGAGTAGAGCGGAAGAATGACTCCTCGGGTCTCGCTCACAATGCTCCTGTTAATGCCTCCCAGAATCGGGTTTGCTTTTTTTTGCAAGTGTCACACTGTTGACTCATCAATTTGTGGTCCACTCTGACCCCTAGGTCCCTTTCTGCCGGACTCCTTCCTAGACAGTCGCTTCCCGTTCTCTATGTGTGACACGGATCGGTCCTTCCTAAGTGGAGCACTTTGCATTGGTCCTTATTAAACTTTATCCTGTTTCCCTCAGACCATTTCTCCAGTTTGTCCAGATCATTTTGAATTCTGACCCTTCCTCCAAAGCACCTGCCACCCCTCCCAGCTTGGGATCATTTGCAAACTTAATAAGCGTCCTCTCTGTGCCAATATCTAAATTATTGATGGAGACATTGAATAGAACCAACAGCTCTGCACTGACATCTGACAACTCCCTCCGCACCCTGGGACCTTGAAGTCCTGGGACCTTGACCTGCCCTGGGCCCCAAAAAGAACATGGGCTGGAAGGGGAAATCCCCTTCACCTCCAGCTGCTAACCCCCCCCCCCCCCCCCAAGTGAACAACTATTAATCTAACCGGACAGCCAGCACAGAGCTGGTTGCGCGAGGGATACGAGGGACTTGCAAAGCAAGAGAGCCACGAGCTCCAACAGCCATCGATGGCGGTAGGAAGGAACTGAGGGGTGCTTGGGTCGGCAGGGTCACACAATGGCTGTGTCTACACTGGCATGAATTTCCGGAAATGCTTAAAATGGAATACTATTCCGTTTTCAGTTTCTCCAGAAAAGGAGCGTCTACATTGGCAGGCTGCTTTTCCGGAAAAGCCCTTTTTCCGGAAAAGCGTCTGTGGCCAATGTAGACGTGCTTTTCCGGAAAAGAGCCCCGATCAGCATTTTCGCGATCGGGGCTTTTTTCCGGAAAAGACTACTGGGCTGTCTACACTGGCCCTTTTCCGGAACAGTGTTCCGGAATAAGGACTTATGCCCAAGTGGGAGCAGAATAGTTTTTCCGGAATAGCGGCTGACTTTGTACAGTAGAGCATCGTTGCTTTTCCGGAAATTCAAGGGCCAGTGTAGACAGCTCGCAGCTTATTTCGGAAAAGCGGCTGATTTTCCGGAATAAGTGGCCCAATGTAGACACAGCCACAGTGTGCAGCACCGGCACCGTTCCTGGGAGCTCCACAGCCAGCCCAAGGGGTCACAACTGAGGGAAAGCATCCGGCAGCCGTGTGCACGGTGCGTACACAACTCAACTGGAACACGCATGAGCAGGCACTCCAAGAACTACCCAGGCTCACATTGCTATCAGGCTGTTTCCCCCAACACTAATTACCGGGGGAGATGATGGATTTTCCAGCCCCTGGAGCCCTTCGGTCAAGGCCGGACACCTGTCGAACAGACACGCTGGAGCTTGCAGAGATTGCGGGCTCAGCACAGAATCACTGCGCGAGGTTCCCATGCTCACACCAGGGGCTGGAGAGCAACGGCTCCACCGTGCATGGCCTGGCAGAAGTTGCTGTGCTCACTGCCATGCAATTCCCTTCTGGCCCAGGCCACCACTGCCATGGTGTAGTTAGGAAGGGAAATATGGGTGAAGCCTGACCTTTAGGTAGGCAGGAACTGCTGGGAGGCACGGGAAGGAGACAGGAGGGAGGGGCCCAGCTGCCCTACCCACCTCCACCTGCCCCTTGTCGCTCAGCAGGCACAAGAGGATGAAAATACAGTGGGTGCTCAGCACCCCCAGCCGCCTCCCCAGGCAGCTGTATCCCACCCACCCGCCTCGCCCTCCACTCTCAGCTCTTCTGCAGTATGCAGGGGGTGCTGGAGGGCAGCGGGAGGACGGTGGGGAGTGAGTATTAACGGGGGGGGGGGGACTCTGAGCCTCCCCAGTCAGCCTGGCGTTGCCCTGTCCGTGCAATGTCCCCAGGAGGGCCTGAGCTCCCAACCCTTCCCGCCCTTCATGGCTCAGGCTGGGGCTGGTGCCCCCAGATGACCTGCCATATGGGACTTGGCGAGGCTGGAGGAGATGCCTGTCCAGGGCTCTCGGAGCGGGGGCGCTCAGGCCGCTGGGACCAGCAGACGCAGTGGGGGTGCGCCAGTCTCCTCACTGCAGGAGGAATAATGGCAGTTCGAATTAGGAGCTTTCATTTGAACTACCTAGGCTGTGCCGCGTGTAGCCACGGGCAGGGAGTTCGAACAATGGGGCATTTAAAAATGGCGGCGCCTGGGAACATACAAATAAAGCCTGGGATATTTCAATCCCGGGCTTCTTTTTCAAGTTCAAATGCCTACATTAGCCACCCTCGTTCGAACTAGGGGGCTAGTGCAGACATACCCTAGGAGGGAATGGAAGAGGAGGACTAGGTCCTGGGGCAGAAGTGGAGGAACCAGTGGCTAACCTCCCCTATAGCCAGTCACCTGCTCCCTATGAGGAGCAGCGGGGGCAGAAAGAGGTGGGGGGAAGGGCACATCTAGCGAAAGAGGCAAAACTGGGCAGGAAGCAGGGGGCCAGGAATGGAAAGTGGCCGTGGAGGTGGGGCAAAGAGGGATGAGCCCTGGGACAGAACGGGAGTCCTGCACCTCCAGCAACTCGGGAAAGACAGTGCCACTCTGTTTACCCTACAGCTGAGAGTTGCCTCGGCCGGGAAGCCAAGCGGGTGGGGCTGCACCCACCCTGGCCCAGCTGTGGCTAGGCCTCTGCCCCACCTGCAAAGCACTCTCCTCCTAAGGCAGCTTAGAGGTATCAGGCCGCCTGGCTGCCTAAGAGACCCGACCCCCCGTGCCTGAGCTTGGAGGACTCAGCTCACTGCAGACAATGGAGAAGAAACTCACATGGTGTTGTTGAGTTCATGGTAATTCTGGGAGTCTCCCACGTAGATCTGGGCCCCCTTCAGTCTCTCCCAACAGCAGTCTTCCCTGTTCTTCACAATCACCATGGAGACAAAATGCCGGCTGCCCAAGTCCACGCTCCACCACGGATCTCTTTCGAGCCCGGTGTGGGTGCAGGAGCCCTGATCATGATACCCATTACGTTTTCCGTCCACAGCCCTTGCAGGCACGGCTTCCCCAAAGTCGTCCCAGTACGTGGACGACTGAGTGGCCGTATGTTGCAGCGCCAGGTTCTGAGCTGGAATCAGAGGGCGAGAAGAGGGGAGGTGGGATGAGCCCATCGCCAGGGCCTCAGGATGGTTTTCGTCCTAAATGGCATTAGAACCAGGCACTGTGTGAGAGCCAGGTTCACAGTGGGTCTCAGGGCCATGCGGGCAGCAGGGACTGGGGTGTAACGTAACAGGGCACGTCACTGTGCCAGCTCCTTACCCCCTGGCGTTGGGGTGCAGTCCTGAGAGACCCCAGGCTCTGCGAGGATCCCAATCGCCATCCACAGGCACCAGAGAAGCGCCATCCTCGCACTGCCAACACAGGAGAGCAGAATCAGCTACGGTCATGGCGCAGTTCAGGTGGCACCTCCCACCCACAGCTGGGCCTGATTTTTCCAAGAAGGAAACTGAGACACAGGGAGCAGCCAGTTGTCTAAGATCCTGAAGCGGGTGTGGGGCAAACCTGTGGCTGGAACCAGGGTGCCTGACAATCTATCCCCCTCCTCTGCCCACTGCTCCATCTCACTGTGTGTGACCATGTCTGCTGATGAGTTTCCACCAGGGAGGTTTGACGTAGATTAATTTAATCATTGTGTGACTGTATCAAAACGTAGTGATTCCACGATGATTCGATGGCTGCAGGCAGTGTGTTTCTGGCCCCACTCCCGGGGAGCCCCCGCCACCTGTGGGGAGCTGGCTCCCCCCGAGCACTGGCTCCTGCCTGCCCCCCTCTGCTTTTATGGGAGGCAGAGAGAGGAGGGGGGTGTAGACGGCTCTGCGGAGCAGGTCTGCCCGGAAAGTCTGCTTAAAAGCCAGCTCCCCCGGTGTATTGGCTCCCACCGGCTCCCCTCACCCTCCACGCTGCTCCCTGTCTACCAGAGGGACCAGTGCAGGGACAGCGGGAGGGGGCTCAGAGAACTCCAGGAGATCCAATGCTCATGGGGAGGCAGCTTAAAAGCCAGTTCCCCATGGACACCGGCTCCCGTCACCCCCCTTTGCCCTCTGAAACAGGGACAGCGGAACGTGAGTAGCCAATAGGATTAACCAATAAACCCAGTCTGATCGGTTCATCTACTTGACTACACGCTCACATTCCCCGTTTCCACGGGCCTAAGCGGCAGGGTTAAGCGGCACTGCCTGAGGCTTGATGAAATGGGGTTTCAGCCAGACCCTGACAGGGTCCACTCGGTGAACACCCAGCTGGAGAGAAGTGCTCACGCGGCCAACTTCTCCCTTGGCTTCTGCCGGGCCAAAGACCGGAGAGTCAGCAGCGCTGGATTCACAACCCTTCCTAGACAACAGGGGGAGCCGCCCAGCAAAGCTCATTTCCAGGGAAATTCCCTGGGGCGGATGCCCGATCACCCTTCCAGCCCCACTTCCACCCTCGTCTGAGGACTCCGCCGGAGTCTGGCTCTTTTGCCAATGGCACTGGGGTGAATCGCACCCTCGCTGTATCGAGGGAGTGTCTCTGGAAGGGCTTTAAGTCAGAGGGGCCATGGCCTCGCCTGGCAGGAGGCAAAGGCAGGTATAAAAGTCCACTGATCAGCTGGGGCAGAAGGGAAGAGGGACTCACCAGCTCACCTGGGCACCTGCCGTCACCGGCTTTGGGAGACAGGTAGAAACTCCAGTTCTCTTCCAGGAGCTTCAACCGCTACAGCCTTGTTATCCCGTCTTGGGCCGGTCTGTGGGTGTCCAGCCGCTTTTATCCAGTTCCCAGTGGGTGGCACGGTGACTGGTTACTGCTTTGCAAGCCGACGGACACGGACCAATGAGGATGTGACTAACGAAGTCAAGTTTGCCAACAGTGACTCGATGTCCCACTTTTAAAGGGACTGTCCTGCCTTTCAGCCTTCCCGGCTGTGTCCCTGCGCTAAAAAACGGGCCAGTTGTCAGATGTCTTTGTCTCTCCCCTCCAGTCAGTACTGGTGGGTCCTGCTGCTGGCCGGAGCTTTGCTCCCAGCTGCTCCCCCAAGTATTGCACAGGGTCGATCCCCCCCAGATATTAGTCCCAGACAGAACAAACGCAACCAACTTACTTAAGTACCAACTTTACACAGATCTTACGAGAAAGAAACATCAGAAATAACCGTAACAAGTCCAACTTACTCTCTGCAACGTCACTTGGCTACCTTAGGGTCCACATCCATTATCTGCACACGTCTACAGGGACACAAAGAGAGAATGAAATCAATCGAAACCGGTCAGTCCCCACAGTGTCAGAGTGAGAAGAAGCACATGGGAGGTTTTTTCGGGTAAGAAAGACAATACCCCCGTTTGAGAATACAACATAAAAAGCAGCATCTGAATGTATCCGCACAGCCATGTGCATGTCCTGCAGCCACCGTTATAGTTACCAGGGTGCTACTCGGACGACACTAATAGCTACGTAGATTGGGCCCAAGCAGAGGAGCCAGGTTCTGTCGGCCAAGTCCCGTACTGAGTTTTCTTATGCTGGTCTATACGTTTTGCTGAACTCTATTGTAATTAATTTCCTTGCAACAAAGGGTTATTTCAAGAGTCCCTTCATTGTCATGGAATCCTAGAACTGGACAGGACCTCGAGAGGCCATCGAGTCCAGTCCCCTGCCCTCATGGCAGGACCCAGCACTGTCTAGATCATCCCTGATAGATGCCTGTCTAACCTGCTGTTGGATATCTGCAGTGATGGAGAGTCTGCAACCTCCCCAGGCAATTTATTCCAGTGTTTCACCACCCTGACAGGGAGGAAGTTTTACCTAATGTCCAACCTAAACCTCTGCTGCTGCAATTTAAGCCCATTGCTTCTTGTCCTGTCCTCAGAGGCCAAGGAGAACAATTTTCCCTCCTCCTCCTTGAAACACCCTTTTAGATACTTGAAAACTGCTCTCATGTCCCCTCTCAGTTGTCTCTTTTCAAAATTAAACCAGCCCAATTCCTTTAGCTCCTGTTTTCTAGACCTTTCATTGTTTTTGTTGCTCTGCTCTGGATCTTCTCCAGAGCGTTCCTGAAATGTGGGGCCCAGAACTCGACACAATACTCCTGACTGAGGCGTAATCAGCGCAGAGTAGAGCGGAAGAACGACGTCTCGGCTCTTGTTTACAACACTCCTGCTCATGCATCCCAGAATCATGGCTGCATTAGCATTTTGATGACCTTTTCTGGGTGTTGGCACATTCTGGTCTCTAAGCGATTTTGTTATTTTAAAACTCCGGGGGCGCTTCAGGGTCATCAATCTGCCCCTTGTTACTCATTAGGTACAGCGGGTGCATTTGATAGTCTCTTGGTGGCCCTGAGTTTCCGGCCCCTCCTTTGCCATCTGGACGCTGTAATGGCCTCTGCTCTTATCTTTCCCCATGCGTGCATTCCTCACTCGCACAAACGAGGATTACATCGTTTCTTTCATAAAGTCCGCACAGAACATTCTAGGACTAGGAGCTAATTATTACAGAATTTTTCCACCCTAAAAAGCTAATCCAAACATAATTAAATCTTATGTTCTAAGGACAAAAGGATGAGCACAGTGCGTACCACGGGCTCTTCTGGTCTGTTCCTGCCTTAACGTCAGTGACAGACACCGATAACACATCTGATGCGTCTCTACCAATCTCATTTTTGTGCTAGGTGGCCGGCAGGGTCCACGAAGGCATATTACATTATACAAAGCTAAAACGAATGATTAAAACTCCACATGACAATGCCACTCAAATACCACAGTTCTGTGGCTGCTACAGAAATACAGACAAGAGAAACTCCGAGTTCCCAAAGCCTTAGGCTGAGTTAACCGGAGCCTCAGAGTACGTCTACACTAGCACGTTAGTTCGAGCTAGGTAGGGTAATTAGGGCAAGCGGAGTTGCAAGCGGAGTTAAATATCCTGGGCTTCATTTGCATGTTCCTGGGCGCCACCATTTTAAAATTCCCCTTAGTCCGAACTCCGTGCTCGCGGCTACACGTGGCATGGAGTAGGTAGTTCGAATTAAAGATCCTAATTCAAACTACCGTTACTCCTCCATATTGTGGGGGTCGCAAACTGTGTTAACAGTAAATGCAGATATGACCACCATTGCTTACAGTTATTGTGAGAATGCACAATGCAGAAAAGTCAGACTGTTTTTAATTCAGTTAAAAGGAGAGACCCAATACACTTGGATGGACAGAAGCCGTTCCTTCAGGCTATGTCTACACGGCAGGCTTCTTGCACAAGAACTGCTTCGTGCAAGAGTTCTTGTGCAAAAATTCTTGTGCAAGAGCGTGTCCACACTGCCATGTGCTTTTGTGGAAGAGTGTCCATGGCAGTGTGGACACTCTCTTGCACAAGAAAGCTCTGATGGACATTTTAGCCATAGGTCTTCCTTGTGCAAGAAACCCATTGCCTGTCCGCACTGCCTTCTTGTGGAAGAGCTCTTGCACAAGAGGGCTTAGTCCTCATGGGGAGAGGAATAACTCTTGCACAAGAAACCCTGTTTTCCTACGCTTTACTGTAAATTTACTTGTGCAAGAACACACATGCAGTGTGGATGCTCTGCAAGTTTTTGCAGACGAACGGCCGTTCTTGTGCAAGAAGCCTGCAGGGTAGACGTAGCCATTGTGTATTTGACTTTGGGCCACACCTAACGATTTCTGTGATCTCAGCTCTTGGCCAGAACACAGACCAGGCACAAGACATTCCAGCATCCTCTGGAATACATTTACATACAGAAGAGACGCCTTATGGAGCCTTTCCTTAACTCTATCATTGCAACAGTGGGGAGAAATGGGTTGGACCAGTCTTATAACTCATACCTGGAGTACATGCAGCCTGCTGACTCACCTCCCGCCCCAGCTTAATCTATAGGTCTCTGAGGCTGTGTCTACACTGGAGGGGCTCTTGTGCAAGAACGCTTGTGCAAGAACACGTCCACACGGCCATGTGCTTTTGCACAAGAGCATCCATTGCAGTGTGGACGCTCTCTTGCGCAAGAAAGCTCTGATGGCCATGTTAGCCATAGGGGTTCTTACACAAGGAACCCCTGCCGCGTGTCCACACTGCCCTCTTGTGCGAGAGGGCTTACACTTGTTAGAAAAGAGCGTAGCTCTTGCGCAACAAGCCCTGTCTTCCGACACCGTACTGTAAATCTTCTTGCGCAAGAGCAGGCGGGCCATGTGGACGCTCTGCGGGTTCTCATGCAAGAACCTGCCAGTGTAGACAGAGCCAGACTGTGCTTGCGAGCAGGGAAGCGTTGCCTCCCAGAGGTGCCCAGGGGTGCTCTGTGAATTTCCCAGGTTACTGGGTGGGGGCTCTAGCCAGTTCTGTGATGGATGGAGACCCACCCCTAGATATCAAACCGGGCCCTGGTTGCTCCTGGTACTACCTGGCAGAAGGGTCACACAAGAAACCTCTTTCCTCCTGAGAAGCCTCTCGGAGGAGCTCACTGCCCTCCAAAATCCAAGTCCTTGGTACTTAGGGTGACCTCTACGAGCCACGAGAGGAATTGTGGGTAAGTTCCCTATGCAAATGTAGCTGTGTGAGGGACGAGAGCTCCCTCTCCTCAGCAGTTCCCGGGGAGATTTACACAGAGAAGAGATGGCGTCAGTTTCGTTCATTGTTCAGTGTCACATTATGGGTTTGATCGCAACAGGGATGTGAATGGGTAACTGGTTAACCTCAGGTTAAAGAGAGCACCTTGGCTTGCAGATAGAAGCAGCAGATGGAGGGACCCGGGTGTCGGGGGGAACCGGGTGTCGGGGGGAACTGGGTGGCAGGGGAAACCAGGGGATGGTGGGAAATGGGAGACTGGAAGAATCAGGGGACAGGAGGAACTGGGCAGTGGGGGGGATTATGGGATGGGGAAAGGGGAACAGGGAGAATTGGGGAACAAGGGGAACTGGGCAGCAGGGAAAACCTGGAGCAGGGGGAATCGAGGGGCAGGGGGAACTAAGCAACAGGGGGAATCAGGGGCCAATGAGAACTGGATGGGGGGGTGTCATGTTATTGGATTTTAAAGTGAGCAGACAGATCACTGTTGCACCCACGAGGGGTGTTTGCCCCGAAGTCTGTACAAAGGGGGCCATGTGAGGTGTCAAATGAAAGCTTATGCTCTACTGATTCTATGTGTGCTACTCAGGTACGTGTGTGATGTCTGTGTGTGGAGTTATGAATATGGGCCCTGTGCTCGTACTGGGAATGCGCTCTGTCGGGGAGGAGCAATGGGCCTCTTGTGAGGAAGGACTGTTCAGTGACTGGTCGTGCTAACTAGCCCTGCTCCAAGGACAATGGCTCTGTGGCCAGTACTCACCTGAGGGATGCGTCTGGGAACCTGCAGACTGACCAGTGCCTCTTGGCTGCTGGCATGTGGAACCCAGGCAGGTCACTGGACCATGTGACCAGCTCCAATTTAGGAGACACCGGAAACATAAAAATCCCAGGAGGGCGTCTCCATCTTGTCTTCAAGCTTGCTCCTGATTCCACATGCAGCCTTGCGAGGGATAGAGACCTGGGGAGGATTGCTGACCTGTCCTGACACAGGATGTACACCAGAGACGTCTAAGCTAGCAGCTTGTAACATCTCTGCTAAGAGCCTGCATCCAGAACTTGGTGATTGGTGCACGTAATGTATTCTCCTTAACAGTCTTACTCCCTACCAGAGGTGGAGAGTAACTAAATAGAAATACTTCATTATACTACTCAAGTACATTTTTTCAGTATTTGTACTTTACTCAAGTAATTTATTTTTTGATACCTTTACTTTTACTCAAGTAGTTTTTTTTAGAAAATATCGTAATTTTTACGCCACTACAATTTCCGGAAGCACATAGTTACTCACTACGTTCATCGTTCTGATTTGCCTAAGCGCAGCTTCTTGCGCAAGCACCCAATAATCCAAAAAAATAACCAATCAAGAAGCACAATGACCCTGCCAACAATGAAGCCATTTAGGGTAGGTCTAGATTACTTGCCTCTGCCAGCAGAGGCGTGTAAATTAGAATATCTGACATAAGGAATGAAGCGAGGATTTAAATATCCCCCGCTTCATTAAAATAAAAATGGCCGCTGCGTTGTGCTGGCTCAGCTGATCGTTGGCACAACGCGGCAGTCAAGACGCAGATCGGTTGGCAAGGAAGCCTTTGCCGACCGATCCTGTAAACCTCGTTTCACAAGGCATAAGGGAGCGGTCAGCAAAGGCTTTCCTCGCCAACCAATCCGCGAGCTGAGCCGGCACAATGCAGTGGCCATTTTTATTTTAATGAAGCGAGGGATATTTAAATCCCCGTTTCATTGCCTATGTCGGCATGTCTAATTTACATGCCTCTGCCGGTGTTGCATGTAGTCTAGACGTACCCTTAATAGTCCCATCAACACCTTTTCATTCAAAACCAGTATCTGTGCGGGCACTGCCAGCCTGAGCCCTGAGCAACCAGGGCGGCTGCCCAGGACCATGTGCGGAGGGGGAGCATTTGAATAGTCTCATGTGACCTTAGCTGGGGCCAGCCAGCTAAATAGGAGGGAAACCCAGCAGCCACCTCAGCCAAGGTCGGGGAGGACAAAGGCACTTACTTGTGTCAGGTAAATCATTGCTCTGGTAGGAGCAGCAGCAGGGTGGGTGCCCAGGGCCGGGGCTCCCTATTCTCCCTGGGACAGGGGGCCCCCCGAATGACAGACCGTGCCGAGTCTGGGCACAGCTGAGGGCGTCCGCTCAGGGTGATTTGCTCAAATCCGGGGCTCCTTACAGCCCCCAGACTGGTGACCTCTCCAAACAGGCCACAAACCAGTCCCACAGAGCACTTCAGCTGCCTGCCTGAAGCCTCCCGAGCAAAACCCCTCCGACACCCCAGCAATATCCGTGCCCCAGATGGCCCCGGGCCTCATACACAGGTGAGGGGTCCTAGCACCCAATCCCACCTACCCTGAACAAGTCCTATCTGGTTCCAAGAAACCAGCCACAGATCCCCAGTCAATTTACCCTTTGGACCTTACCCACAAATCACGCTGGCCAATCCTTTAGCATCTAACAACTAAAGGTTTATTATCACAAGAAAGAAAAGCATGAGAGTGAGGTTGTTAAAGGATAGCACATTACATGCACCGAATCGCCCAGTTCTCGATGCAGGCTCTAGCAGAGATGTTACAGCTGCTGGTTTAAAAGTCCCTAGGATCAGGATGGGTCCACAGGTCTTTCCGGCTCTTCAGTCCCTGCACTGCTGCCTCTGGGATGAAGTGCTGAGCTGAGAACAAAATGGAGACCACCACATGGCCTATTTATCCCTCCTTCCTGGTCCCTTCTTGGCTGTAGCAGGTCACCTGGCCAGAGGCCAATCTCTGTGTTCCCTGCTGGCAGCTCTCAGGTGACAGCCCCCATTCTTTAGGTATGTCCTTGGCCCATTGAGTGCCATTGTCCCACAGGGCCTCGCTAATCAGCATGTCCACAGGCCCGGCCCTGCCCAATGCTCAACTACATGCAGGGAAATCTTCAGTATCCATACAAGTACATGCTTATAATTGCCGGACATTATACAAACACATGAACAGCGTCCATAGGATTAGCAGACAGTGAGCTTCTATTCAACACCCCACATGGCCCCCCTTTATACCATTTTCTGGGGCCAACACCCTCACCTATGGGTGCAGCAGCGATCTGGCTGCTCCCCTCAAAATCCAGTAACGTGACACCCCGTAGAAGCCGTGGGGCAGGCTGTGCTGGAAGAGGCGTGGGGTGGGCAGCTGAGTTTGGTGGGGATTGAAGAACTGTGTCTGTGTGCCCAGCTTCCCGCAGTGTGTCGGCTGGCTGGGATTTGGAGCAACCCTGCTATCTGGGTGTGTGCTAGTGTGGAACAGGTGTGCCTCATTCCCCCTCCTTTCCCCCCCAAGAGCCCCATAGGGGAACTGAGGTGAGCTGGGCTACTGGCTCGGGAGGGGGGTATAACACTTTGAGTTGTTGGGGGAGACCTTTAAATTGCCCCTCCCCCCATGAGCAGTTGATCTTGTCCTCCGGCTTCCGTAGCTGGCTCAGAAGTTTTGCTCACTTTTTTGGGGTGGATGAGGGAAGGGGGGGAGCTGCTGTTTCCCCAACGTGAGGCAGGTGGGTGCAGAGGAGATGTGTGTTACTGAAATCAGCCCTCGCATGTGCCCCTCTAGGGAAATGAGTCCCAGTGGGTGATGGCTGGCTGGATGGTCGGAACACATTTATCAGGTGGAGTCTTGTGTCCAGTTCTGGGCACCGCATTGCAAGAAAGATGTGGAGAGTTTGGAGAGGGCCCAGAGAAGAGCAACGAGAATGATGAAAGGTCTAGAGAACATGAGCTATGAAGGAAGGCTGAAGGAATTGGATTTGTTTAGTTTAGAAAAGAGAAGACTGAGGGGGACATGAGAGCCGTTTTCAGGTAACTAAAAGGGTGTCACAAGGAGGAGGGAGAAAACTTGTTCATCTTGGCCTCTGAGGACAGGACAAGAAGCAATGGGCTTAAACTGCAGCAAGGGAGGTTTAGGTTGGACATTAGGAAAAAGTTCCTACCTGTCAGGGTGGTGAAACACTGGAATCAATTGCCCAGGGAGGTTGTGGAATCCCCATCTCTGGAGATATTTAAGAGCAGGTTAGATAAATGTCTATCAGGGATGGTCTAGACAGTGCTGGGTCCTGCCGTGAGGGCAGGGGACTGGACTCGATGACCTTTTGAGGTCCCTTCTAGTCCTAGTATCCTATGATTCTATGATCTTCCATTCAATTCTTAATGACCTATCCACACCCTCAGGTTTTGCTTATGTTTTCACTACAAGTTGTCGCTGAAATTTCTCAGGTCAGGGGCTTCGTTGAAGCTGTTTCTGAGCAGTGTTGTTCTTTCGTTAAGATTACCAAGCAGGAAATGTTCATTGCTCCTATCTTAACCCGCAAACCTTCTTCATGCTCTGGAAGTCACTGGGGTTCCCAGTGTGAGAATCGGAAGATAAGGTGTGATCGTTGTGACTTGCAGTTTCAGTGAAGCACTTGAACTCAGTGCTCAGTGGGAATATAGGCATCTCCTGTGGAATGCTTCACCCCTGCTGCTCTGGCTTATGAAAAGGCTTGGCGGAATGCACTCTTTATGGGTTATAACTTTGTGTCATGTTTTAAGCTTTTCATCTTTTTATAATTTTCACAGTTATTGGGAAATTATGGAGGGAGGTCTGATAATTGTTTAATGACGAAGTGGAGATGCAAAGAGTTCAAGCTTTAAAGCTGTTAAAACCCAAAGAGAGAGACAAGGTGGGGGAGGTAATATCTTTTTTTAAATTAGTTTGGAACAGTTTGAGTTGGTGAGAGATTAGATTAGCCCTTTTGCGCTTTACAGACCTGGAGAAGAGCTCTGAGAGGTTCCAAAGGGGCTACGTCTAGACTGGCATGATTTTCCGGAAATGATTTTAACGGAAAAGTTTTCCATTAAAAGCATTTTCGTAAAAGTGCGTCTAGATTGGCAGGATGCTTTTCGGCAAAAGCACTTTTTGCGGAAAAGCGTCCGTGGCCAATCTAGACGCGCTTTTCCGCAAAAGAGCCCCGATTGCCATTTTCGCCATCGGGGCTTTTCTGCGGAAAACAAATCTCTGCTGTCTACACTGGCCCTTTTGTGCAAAAGTTTTTCGGAAAAAGACTTTTGCCCGAACGGGAGCAGCATCGTATTTCCACAAAAAGCACTGATTTCTTACAGGAGATCGTCAGTGCTTTTGCGGAAATTCAAGCGGCCAGTGTAGATAGCTGGCTAGTTTTTCCGGAAAAGCGGCTGCTTTTCCAGAAAAAGTGGCCAGTCTAGACACAGCCAGGTTGTCTCTGTCACCAACCCTATTTGGTCCAATTAAAGATATTACTTCACTCATCTTATAACTCTCATCCAGGCACCAGTCTGACTACAACAAAACAGCAAAAACCACCATATCACATGTCAAGATACATGGCCAGTTATACAAAATAATTATCCTAACATGAGACATGAGTTGTTGATTTAGCTCTTCATTCACCCGTCCATTTGTGACATGCCCAGGTCAGAAGTTTCTATCATTGACTTATAACTCTAACAAGTGCTCAGGAAGCATTGTTCTCGCTTTCCCTATCTGTAAATAATGGAATTATTACGGATTGAAATAGTTCAGGATTTTGGGGTACCATGAAATCAGCTAATTTCTAAGTTATTTGCAAAGAAACAAAACAAAATAAGCACAAACCCCCAAATCCCTAGAGATTTCAGGTGCCTCTGGAATTGTTAAAGTTGCCTTCCCCAGCCCCCCTCCCCCCCCCGTGAGTGAGGAGTAACCAGAGGGCTGCAGGAGAGCCACATGCACCAGATGCCGCCCCCATCTGACAGCAGGGAGCCCACCGTGAGCTGCAGACCAAACACCAGGCCTAAAGGGCAAGGGCTGTGCAGCCAGGATTTTTGACCCATGTTTCATTTCACAGTCTGACGTGATTCCAAACCAGCAGCTGCTTTCTGCGTGTCAGATCTGAGGGGAAATATTGGATCCAGGGCTGTGGAACCGTTCTGGGGTCAGGGGCCACTGAGCCCCAGAAAAAGCAGTCGGGGCTGCACACGAATGAGAAGAAAAACAGACCCCAGGCCCATCACTGATGTGACCCCCAGCTGAGAAGACACATTCCCCTCGCACACTGGAGCCTTGGGGGGCCCGACCTGTAGATTTTGTGTGCTCCAGCCCCATGGGGGGATGGCAGGAGGTTGGAGCACTGGGTGAGGGGTGGGGAGGGGGAAGCCCTGAGCCTCAGGGGCCAGATCCAGGCAAGCCAGGGACCACATCCAGACCCCTTAGGTTCCCCACCCCTGACTTAAGCGACAATAATCCGTTCCCCACGTAGCTCTGAAAGGAAGGGCTTGGCCAAGGACTATGACAACCTCTGACAACTCCTTCTGCAAGGGGGAGAGACAATAGCCCTGCATGCGGGAGTGGGGGACCCTGAGCCTCACGGGCCGGATCCTGTGTGTGTGGGAGAAGCAGCACAGTGCTGTGTCCTGCCGCTCATCCCTCCCCCGGCTGGGGGAATGCGGTGCTGGAAACTGCTTGTGAGAGCGTTTCCCCGCTGCTCCTATTGGCCACATTTTGGGGCTACATCAGTGGGGGAGTTTTGTTTGTTTTTTGAGGGGGCGTTGCCTCTCACTTGTGTGACCCCACCTGATTCTTCCATAGGTCAGTGGCTCCCAACCCAAAAAGGTTTCTCCATCCTGATCTGGAGTTTTCCAGAAGGAGCATCTTCTTCTTCAACGGCTATTGTTGTTTCTCTCTCTCTCACACACATGCACGCATATATATAAATGCGCATTGTGTGTATGAAAAATAATGGAGCCTTATGATAACTCGGTTGGTTAACCATAGCGTTCCATAGGATACTTCTGGATACTTGAGTACGATTAAGATGCGATACTTTTGTACTTTTACTCAAGGGCTGTGTCTAGACTGGCCAGTTTTTCCAGAAAATCAGCCGCTTTTCCGGATAAACTTGCCAGCTGTCTACACTGGCCGCTTGAATTTCTGCGAAAGCACTGACAATCTACTATCTGAAATCAGTGCTTCTTGCGGAAATACTATACTGCTCCCATTCGGGCAAAAGTCCCTTTTGCACAAAAGGGCCAGTGTAGACAGCTCAGATTTGTTTTCCGCAAAAAAGCCCCGATTGCGAAAATGGCGATCGGGGCTTTTTTGTGGAAAAGCACGTCTAGATTGGCCACAGACGCTTTTCTGCAAAATGTGCTTTTGAGGAAAAGCATCTGTGCCAATCTAGACACTCTTTTCCGAAAATGCTTTTAACGGAAAACTTTTCTGTTAAAAGCATTTCCGGAAACTCATGCCAGTTTAGACATAGCCAAGTAGTTTTCCAGACGGATACTTTGACTTTTACTTGGTTACATTTTTTTCAAAGTAGCAGTACTTTTGCTCAAGTCACTTTTTGGGATGCTTTATCCACCATTTCTCTCAACCTTTTCTTTCATTTGTTAATAAACCTTTAGATTTTAGATTCTAAAAGATTGGCCCAGCATGCTCTTGTGGGTAAGATCTAAATTGCAAATTGGCTTGACACAGGTTCTTTGGGACTGGGAGGATCTGTGTAGAGTTGGTGAGATTGGGTTTTATAACCTCTCACCTGTGTGTAAGGTCAGGGGCTGATTGTGGCACAGGGAAAGCTGAGGTGCCTGAGGGGTTTTGCTTGTGAGGCTTCCTGCTGGCCCGATTGGCAGCTGACGCGCTGTTTGTGACTGCTTTGCGGCCTATTTGGGAAAAGTCTCCAGTTGAAGGTTGTAAGTAGCCCTGGTTTTGAGCAACTCACCCTAAGCTGATACCCAGACCTGGCCTGGTCCGTCCCAGTGGCATAGTCGGCAGGATCCACAGAACCTGGTCAATTGAGCTTTGGATCAGGACCAACGCTGTTCTAAATTGGATTTTGGTATGAGAGTTTGGTTGCTTAAAGAGCAGCTGCAATGAGTCAGCAACAGTCTGACAGTCTGGACAGAGAGGCTCTGGAAGATTTGTGCTGGGTGAAAGGCGTCACCTTTAGGAAGAAAGCTGAGATCTTTGTCAGTGGCCAGAGATGCTGCAGAAGAAATGAGAGTGCAGGACCCAGTGAGGAGATTGCAGCTGAAATAGAAACAAGAAACTGAAGAATTTCTTCTGCTAGCTGAGCAGAGAGTGGCTAAGGCAAACAGAGAAGCAGCTGAAAGAAAGCAGAAGCTAGACCAAGAACATGCAGAGCAGATGGCAGAGTCGGGCAGAAAAATCAGCCAAGCCAAGGAGAGAACTGCCAGACTTGAACCTCAGCTTAGGAAAAGGGAAGAACAGCAGAGACTGTATCCTCTGTGGAGTTCGGTGTGTAACCGTGTGGCTTTGCGGTGTGATTATGACATGGCAGATGTGTTTAACCAGGCTGATGTCTTAACCCAGCCCCAAAGCATGTATGAATGCAACTCTTCTGTGCTACCTGTAGCTAACAGGGAGGTTTGTGAAAAGGGTACGTGTGACTCTGGGCAGTTGTCTGTAGCTAGCCAGTCCTACTGTGACCAAGAGGAGAGTTTCTCCAAATGTTTGCCCGAGGGAGATGGCTGTGTGTCTGTGCTCACAGCAGTGTGCCTGTGAGTAACGGTTCTGAGGGCCTGTCTGATGTCCAGGGGTCGGGACGATGCTTCTCTGGAGCAGTCTGGAGTGACTGGCCAGGATAAATTCCTAAGGGTACGTCTACACTAGTGTTATTTCAAAATATCAAATTTCGACATAGTTATTTGAAATAAGATATTTTGAAGTAACATGTCTAAACCCAAAATGCATTCGAAATAGCATTTTGCTATTCCCAAATAGCGCGTCCACACTGAGAGGACACTGAATTGCATTTAAGGCCAGTCGGAACCAATTATGGCAGGGCATCAGGTCAGGAGTTACTTTGTGTGGCTGCTGTCTGAGGCTGGAGCCTGTGCTTAAAGGGACAACCCACCCCGCCACCGGACAGCTGGTTCTCAGGTTTCACTGCTTGCTTGCCTACCTCGATGAGGGACAGAACAGCATTCTTTTTCCTCTGCGTGCTCTGGTTGCCCTCACTCGGGACACCACAGCACTCTGCAACATGGAGCTGGAGCTGCCCCTGGGCACTCATGGACGCGTTGCTGCGAGCCTGGCTGCACTTTCTGCAGGCTGCCATCTGGGAGGTCCATCGGGGGCTGTCAGTATCCAGGAGACCCTGTGGGAGAGCTTCCATCCTGAGGAGCACTAAGAGCCTCCCTGGTCTGCCCCACTGGGGGCTTGTGTCTCATTCCTCCTCACGTCCTTCCACTTACCCCTCCCTAACCCCCCTTCCTGATGTAAACTAAAATACATGTATTTTCATGAACACAAATGCTCTTTATTTAACAAAACTGGGGGGAGGGCGGAATGAAACTCTGGTGAGACTGGGGAAAGAAGGTGAGAGAGGGTGGGAGAGGGGAGGGGGAAACCTGGGAGGAGGGAGCTGGAAGGGGGAAGCAAGGGGAAGAAGGGGGAGGGGAAGCTCAGGGCTTAGGGTTCGGGGTATCGCTGGGACAGCTGTCTCTCAGCACTGCGGGTGCGGGGGCCTCAGTGTCCCCGGGGGGTGGGACTGGGGAGGGGATGGAGGATGTGGAGGGAGAAGTGGGAGGGGGAGAAGGAGTGGGAGGAGGAGCGGTAGCTGGGGAGGCAGCAAGCTGTGCACCAGGGTCTGCAGGTTTTGGCAGATGGCACAACCCTGGGCAAGCTGCTCCCACAGGAGCTGCAGGGCTTCTTGCACCCAGTGCTGGAGGGTGCGGTGCAGGGCTCACATTGCCCCCAGGTGCTGCTGCGGGTACCCCCCCACTGCACGGATGGGCCTGCGGAGTCCTTGGGTGCGGGCGCATGTCCCGGGTGGTGTGATGTGCCCTCACGCACAGCTGGTGTGGCTGGGGAAACAAGAGAAGTGGTCAGTTCTCCCTGGGGACACAGTGGGTGACGCCCAGCCCCCCTCTGCAAGGTGAGGATGACCGTTCCCTGCACCGTCAGAGCTGATGTGCTTGCACCCAGGCCATGTTCGGAATGTCCAGCTATCCCCGGGAGTGGGAGCTGCCCCGAGACCGCACCCCTGCCCCTGTGCTGTGTATAGTGTGGGTGTGGGTGTTTGGGGGCGGGCGGGAGATCTCCCCTGCCTCTGTGTAGAATGGCCTTGTGGAGGGAGGGCGTCCTGCTGTGTCCCACCCCAGAGTCAGGCGAATGTCATGCCTCATCACCCACACGTGTGGTTAACAGGGTGGCAGCCAGCCCCACGCATGTGCAGGTTGCTGCATGATCCATGGATAGCAAGGCTCACAGGCGCAGTCCCTGGTTTCTGTCCACCCCCCACATAAGGGGACAGTGATGGTACTCACCTGTTGTTGCCTCCCCGGCCTCGGATGACACCGGTGACAGGTCTGCTGGGGCGGCTCGGGGGTCCTGGCTGCTCAGCACGCTCAGTCTGGTCTGCTGCAGCTCCTGGCGCTCCTCCTCCTCGATGCCCTGGTCAGGGCCCTTTGCCCCAGGGCCGATGACCACCTGGGGGGCATGGACCATCCCGCCCCCAGGATGCAGTCCAGGGCATCGAAATAGGGGCAGCTTGGTGGGAGCTGCCCCCTGTGGCCCTGGCATATGCCTGCTGAAGCTCTCTTATTTTCACCTGCACCTGCTCCTGGGTGCAGATGTGGCCTTTGCTGACCATGCTGGCAGCCATCCTGCCACAGACAGCCTCATTCCTCCATCTAGTGCCGAGATCAAGGACATTGGGGGCATCCCCCCAAACCTCAATCAGGTCCATGATCTCCACCCGCCCCTGGCAGGCTCCTGGGAGCTGGGGGACTGGTCCTGGGGAGTGGTAGAGGGCTGGCTGTCACTGGCTGCCTGATTCATGCTGGGGCCACTGAGTCAGGGGCAGCAAATGCTGGTTCTGGGCTGCCAGGCCTGGAGCTGGCACAGATACTGTGGCCAGACTCTACCCCTTTAAAGGTTCCGGGGGGGAGGGGAGGGGAAGAGGGAGAGGCGTTTTCTTGGTTGAGGCCAGAGTGGCCAGCAGGGCACCCTGGGAAGGGCTGGAGGCCCCCCACTTTCGAAATAGCCCCCATTCCAAGTCTACCCAGCGCCTATGTCGAAATAGCAATTTCGAAATAGGCGCTATTCCTCGTGGAATGAGGTTTACCGATTTCGAAATAGCAGATGGCCGGTGTAGATGCTAGGAAAGTTATTTCAAAACAACAGCTGCCAGGATGGCTCCACGCTGTCAGTGATCCTTGCGCTAAGGGGGAATAGAGAATGGGAGAGTTGCCCAGGTTGGGAGGAGGGGCAGGGGATGCAGGGATGGGTTGTACTCAGGCAGGGGAGCAGGCTGGGGCCGGGGCAGTGGGCGTGGGAAGGGCTGGAAGCAGAAGAGTTGGATTAACTCAAAGCCATCTGGGGTTTGGAGCCGCGGCCTCTCTGGCTCTGTGGGATCAGAACCGTGTTACCCATGGGGGCAGGAAGGAAGGCGGGGGGAGGGGTAACCTGGGGGACAGAGACAATGGACCGGAGAGATGCAGAAAGGGACCAGAGAAGTTTATTAGGGGACAGAGGCTCATTCTGCATCCCACTGCCCCTGCCCCCAGCGCAAGGAGAGGTGCTTCACAGACTGTCACCCACTTCCGAGCGCTCACCTCCAGCTGGTGCCACAGGGCAGGTGATGCTGATGTAATGGCCATACAGTGAAGAACCCAGGAACGGTGTCAGTCCCGCAGCTGCAAAGACAAGAGGGAGAGGCTGAGATTAGGGAGCCCAGGCGAGTTGGCAGCAGGACTGACGGCCCTTTAACTCTGAGCCTGCAGAGGGCAAAGCACGGAGTGATAACGGACCCAGACGGCGTGTCCCTATTCCCGTCACCACCCAATGCAGACGAGGAATAAGACGTGCATTTTATCGGGTCATTAACTGCTGGAGCAGATCACTGAGGGCCACGGTGGATTCTCTTTCCTTTGCAGGCTTTAGATCAAGGCTGGACATCCACCTAACGGAGACACTGCAGCCCACATGGAAATTATGGGCTCAGGGTAGAAAAAACCAATTACCTACCTCTCACAATGCCTGTTCTTCGAGATGTGTTACACATGTCTGCGGCAATGTAGGTGTGCAAGTGCTCCAATCCAAGTACTGGGGATTTTCCCCTGGGGGTATCCCTTGGTTCAACTCCTATGCTCCGTGAGAGCGGGGCTGGTGGGGGTTCTGGAATGGATGTGTGTGACACATCTCGAAGAGCAGCACTAACGAGAGGTGGGTAAGAGTTTTTAATTCTTCAAGTGCTTGCATGTGTCCATTCCCGCCTGGGTGACTTGCAAGCAGTGAGATCAGAGTGTGGAATTGCTCCTCCAAAGTGGGTGTCATCTCTGGCCTGCTGCATGACAGCCTAGTGTGTCTAGTATCTAGGTGAAAGTACAAAGGATGGATAGAAACAAGTAACACAAGTGTGAAGGGGCAAAGTTAGAAAGGTGAAGGCACAAAACGAGCTCAGTCTACTTAGAGACATAGAGGGTAACAAGAGAACATTCTACAATATACTAGAAGCAAGAGGCAGACCAAGGACAGGGTAGGCCCATTGCTCACTGACGAGGGAAAAACAAGAACAGAAAGTGTGGAAATGGCAGAGGTGCTGAATGATTTCTTTGTGTCAGTTTTCATGAAGAAGGTTGGCAGTGACTGGATGCCTACAATAGTGTACGCTGGAGAAAAGGAGGTAGATTCCAAAGTTAAAATAGGAAAAGAAGAAGTTAAAATTACTTAGGAAAGTTGGATGTTTAGAAATTATTAGGGGCTGTTGAAATGCATCCTAGAATAGTTGAGCTGATTGAGGGCGTATCTGAGCCTTTAGCGATCATCTTCAAAAAGTCATGGAAGACAGGAGAGACTCCAGAAGACTGGAAAAGGGCAAATCTAGTGCCCAGCTATAAAAAGAGAAATAAGAACACACCAGGAAACGACAGACCAGCCTGCTTAACTTCTGTGCCAGAAAAGACAATGGAGCAAATAATTAAGGTATTCGTCAGCAAACATCTGGAAGATAACAAGGCAATAAGTAACAATCAAAATGGATTTGTAAAGAACAGATCATGTCCAACCAGCCTGCTAGCTTTCTTTGACATGGTAACAAGCCTTGTGGGTAAGGGGGAAGCAGTAGACATGGTATACCTCGTCTGTAGCAAACCATTTGAGACAACCTGGGAGGGTTCCACTATAAACTGGGTGCATAGCTGGTTGGAGAACTATTCTGAGTGGCGTTATCAATGGTTCACAGTCATGCTGGAAGGGCATAAGCGGTGGGGTTGTGCAGGGATCAGTTTTGGCACCGATTCTGTTCAATATCTTCATCAACACTTTAGATAACGGCATAGAGAGGACACTTATACAGTTTGTGGATGAGCCCAAAGCGGGAGGGGTTACAAGTGCTCTGGAGGATTACTATTCAAAACGGTCTGGACAACCTGGAACAATGGTGTGAGGTAAATAGGATGAAATTAAATAAGGAAACTGCTGAGGAAGGAACAATCAGTTGCACACACAAAAAATGGGAAGGGACTGTCCTGGAAGGAGTCCAGCAGAAAGGGATCTAGGGGTCCTATTGGACGACAAGTTCAATATGAGTCAACAGTGTGACATTGCTGCAAAAAACCATGATTCTGGGATGCATGAACAGGAGTGTCGTGAGCAAGACAGGAGAAGTCATTCTTCCGCTCTGCGCTGATTAGGTCTCAGTTGGAGCATTGTGTCTAGTTCTGGGCACCGCATTTCGAGAAAGATTCGGTGACAATGGAGACGGTCCAGAGAAGAGCAACAAAAATGATTGAAGGTCTAGTGAACATGACTTATGAGGGAAGGCTGAAGGAACTGGGCTTGTTTAGTTCAGAAAAAGAGACAACTGACACGAGACATGAGAGCGGTTTTCAAGTATCTAACAGGGTGTCACAAGAAAGAGGGAGAATTTTTTCCCTCCTTAACCTCTGATGAGAGAAGAAGCAGCAATGGGCTTAAATTGCAGCAAGGGAGGTTTAAGGTTGGACATTAGGAAAGTCTTCCTCGTTGTCAGGGTGGTTAAACACTGGAATAGATTAGCTGGAATAAATTAGCTAGCTTTTTTAAGAGCAGGTTAGATAAAAATCTTAACTGGGCAGGCAATGAATTTTTTGTATGTAAAAAGTACAAAAATAATAAAACGCTGTAAATTTAAAACAAAAATTTAGTTTTCTCCAAATTTCAGTTGTGTTGACGTGCCTCCCAGACTTCTCGGCTGTGTCTAGACTGCATCCTTTTTCCATAAAAGGGATGCAAATTAGACACATTGCAATTGCAAATGAAGTGGGGATTTAAATCCCCCCCGCTTCATTTGCATAAACATGGCTGCCACTTTTTTCCGGCTCGGAGCTTTGCCGGAAAAAAACGCCGGTCTAGACGCGGATCTTTCGGAAAATAAAGCCTTTTCCGACAGATCCCTTATTCCTCTTAAAATAAGGAATAAGGGATCTTTCGGAAAAGGCTTTATTTTCCGAAAGATCCGCGTCTAGACTAGCGCTTTTTTCCGGCAAAGCTCCGAGCCGGAAAAAAGCGGCAGCCATGTTTATGCAAATGAAGCAGGGGGGATTTAAATCCCCGCTTCATTTGCAATTGCGATGTGTCTAATTTGCATCCCTTTTACGGAAAAGGGATGCAGTCTAGACACAGCCCTCTTGTGTACCCCTAAGGGTACTCACACCACTGGTTGAGAAACTCTGATCTAGACGGTGGTTGGTCCTGCCATGAGAGCAGGAAGCTGGACTCAAGAATCTCTTGAGTCCCTTGCAGTTCGAGCGTTCTAGGAGTCTAGGAGAAGGTGGGCCACGTGACCAAGTGACTGCATCTCCTGGATTGTAATCTGAGCTAAGAAGGCCGCCAAGGAGGATTGGGCCCTTGTGGAGTGGACAGTACGTTTTGGAGAAGGTTGTGGCATGATCGTATGCAAGAAGTGATCCAGAATGAGATCCTTTGAGCAGGGACAGGAAGCCCTTTCAATCTCTCCTCTATTGCTGTGGTGACCTATGGAACGGTTTTGTCCTTTCAAAAGAAAATACCAGAGCCGACCGGCTGGCCGTTAGAATGATAGAACCATAGAGCTGGAAGAGACCTCAGAAGGTCATCAAGTCCAGCCCCCTGCTCTAGGCAGGACCAACACCAACTAAATCAACCCAGCCAGGGCTTTGTCAAGCCCAGACTTAAACACCTCTAGGGATGGAGACCCCACTACTTCCCTAGGGAACCCATTCCAGTGCTTCACCACCCTCCTAGGGAAATAGTTGTTCCTAATATCCAACCTGGACCTCTCCCACCGCAACTTGAGACCATTGCTCCTTGTTCTGCCATCTGCCCCCACTGAGAACAGCCTCTCGCCAGCCTCTTTGGAACCCCCCTTCAGGAAGTTGAAGGCTTCTCTCAAATCCCCCCTCACTCTTTGCTTCTGCAGACTAAACATACCCAAATCACTCTCCTCATAGGTCATGTACTCCAGCCCCCTAATCATTTTGGTCGCCCTCCGCTGGACCCTCTCCAATGCATCCACATCCTTTTTGTAGTGGATGGCCCAGACCTAGACACAATACTCCAGATGTGGCCTCACCAGAGCCGAATAAAGGGGAATAATCACTTCTCTGGATCTGCTGGCAATTCGCCTTCTAATGCACCCTAATATGCCATTAGCCTTCGTGGATACAAGGGCCCGCTGTTGACTCCTATCCAGCTTCTCATCCAGTTTAATCCTCAGGTCCTTTTCTGCTGAACTATTACTTAGCCATTCGGTCCCCAGCCTGTAACGATGCTTGGGATTCTTCCGTCCCAAGTGCAGGACTCTGCACTTGTCCTTGTTGAACCTCATCAGATTTCTTTTGGCCCAATCCTCTAATCTGTCCAGGTCACTCTGGACTCTATCCCTACCCTCCAGCGTATCTACCTCTCCCCCTAGATTAGTGTCATCTGCGAACTTGCTGAGGGTGAAATCCATCCCCTCATCCAGGTCATTCATAAAGATGTTGAAAAAAACCGGTCTTAGAACCAATCCTTGGGGCACTCCGCTAGAAACCAACCGCCATCCTGACATCGAGCTATTGATCACTACCCACTGGATGCAACAATCTAGCCAGCTGTCTATCCATCTTACAGTCCATTTATCCAACCCATATTCCCTTAACTTGCTGGCAAGAATATTGTGGAAGATCATATCAAAAGCGTTGCTAAAGTCAAGGTATATCACGTCCACTGCCTTCCCCATGTCCACGGAGCCAGTTACCTCATCATAGAAGCTAATCAGGTTGGTCAGGTACGACTTGCCTTTTGTGAATCCATGTTGACTATTCCTGATCACTTTCCCCTCTTCCAAGTGCTTAAAAATGGATTCCTTGAGGATCCCCTCCATGATTTTTCCAGGGACTGAGGTAAGCCTGACTGGCCTGTAGTTCCCTGGATCATCCTTCTCTTTTTTAAGGATGGGCCCTACATTTGCCTTTTTCCAATCATCTGGGACCTCTCCCGATTTCCATGAATTTTCAAAGATAATGGCCAAAGGCTCTGCAATGACATTTGCCAACTCCCTCAGTACCCTCGGATGCATTAAATCTGGACCCATGGATTTGTGTATGTTTAGCTTTTCCAAATAGTTCCTAACCTCTTGGTTTCCCATCAAGGGATGTCCACCTCCTTGCCATACTGCGTTGCCTAGTTCAGTAGTCAGGGAGTTGAACGGGTCTGTGAAGACACAAGGAAAGAAAGCATTGAGTACTTCAACTGTTCCCACATCATCTGTCACTAGGGGCATGTCTACACTACCCTCCTAGTTCGAACTAGGGGGGTAATGTAGGCATACCGCACTTGCAAATGAAGCCCGGGATTTGAATTTCCCGGGCTTCATTTGCATAAGCGGGGCGCCGCCATTTTTAAATCCCCACTCGTTCGAACCGTGTGCCATTTTTAAATCCTCGTGGAAGGAGGAGTAACGGTAGTTTGGACTAGGCTTCCTAGTCCGAACTGCCTAGTTTGTGCCGCGTGTAGCCGCGCGGCACAGGGTTCAAACGAGCGGGGATTTAAAAATGGCGGCGCCCTGCTTATGCAAATGAAGCCCGGGAAATCCAAATCCCAGACTTCATTTGCAAGTGCGGTATGCCTACATTACCCCGCTAGTTCGAACTAGGAGGGTAGTGTAGACATACCCTGGGTTACCTCCCTCATCCAGTAAGGGCCCCTCATCCTCTCTGATCACCCTCTTCTTGCGAACATGCCTGTAGAAACCTTTCTTGTTCCCCTTCCCATTCCTTGCCAGCTGTAATTCCAATTGCGCTTTTGCCTTCCTGATAAATCCCCTGCATTCTCGAGCAATATATTTATACTCCTCCCTAGTCATCTGTCCAAGTTTTCACTCCTTGTAAGCTTCCTTTTTGTGTTTAAGGTCACCAAGCATGTCCCCAGTAAGCCAATCTGGTCGCCTACTATATTTGCTTTTCTTACTGCGCATTGGGATGGTTTCTTTCTGTGCCTTTAATAAGGCTTCTTTAAAATACTGCCAGCTCTCCTGGACTCCTTTCTCCTCCATGTTAGCATCCCAGGGAATCCTTCTCATTAGTTGTTTGAGGGAGTCGAAATCTGCTTTTCTGAAGTCCAAGGTGTGTATTTTGCTACGTTCCTTTTTTCCTTTGGTCAGGATCCTGAAATCTACCATCTCATGATCACTGCTTAAACTTAACCCAGAGACTCGCAACAGACTTTTCTCCCTCTATATACCGGAGCTCTGAGCAGTCCTACTGCTCTCTTACATATAGTGCAACTCCTCCTCCTTTTCTCCCCCGCCTGTTCTTCCTGAACAATTCATACCCTTCCATGACAGCGCTCCAGTCATGCGAGTCATCCCACCAAGTCTCCGTTATTCCAATCAAATCATAGTTCTTTGACTGGGCCAAGGCTTCGAATTCTTCCTGTTTGTTGCCCAGGCTTCTCGCATTAGAGTACAAACACCTCAGATAATCAGTTGTTCGCCCTGCCTTCCCCATCTGAATCGGGATCCTCCTTTGTTGTTCACATGGAGCCTCCCTCACCTGCCCCTGCCAGCTGCAGCCCAAGCCCCCATCAGCGTGGGAAGGAACGAGGCTCCCAGGGTTTCTACTGTCTTACTAGGTCGAGTTTGGCACACGAGGGACTGGGGTATAATTGGAAAGGGTCCCATTCGTGTTCTGCCAGCTCCCTACCTTCTGGTATTGGGTCACAGCCCTGAGATAGAACCTCGACCTCACACAAGGTCAGATACTCCACTCTGCCCGGGATGACGATGGTGACGTAGCGGCCCTCCAGCCCGTTGCAGCAGATGATGCTGAGGGATCCGGGTTTGGTGTAGGTGATGGTCCCACAGCTATAGAAAAAAGCAGAAGTCAAGAAAATCAAACATGAGAATCATAGAATACTTAGGACTGAAAGGGACCTCGAGAGGTCATCGAGTCCACTCCCCTGCCCTCATGTATTCAAATCTAAAGTGCCTGATGAAATTCACCCTTCAGAACTTAAGCAACTTGCTGAACCAACCTCAGAACTAGTAATGCAGAAAGACGGGTGCAGTCCTAGAAGACTAGAGAAGAGCAAACATTGTACCTGTCTTTGAAAAACAGGGAAGAAAGACGTGGTGAATTCTAAGCTAATCAGTGCAATTTTGATACCTCAGAAGACACTGGAACACATTATGGAACAGTGTGAAAGCAGCAGGAGGAGGATGAAGTGATATGCCATAGCTAACGTGGATTTGCGAAGAACAGCTCATGCCATTCCAATCTAATGTTCTTCTTTAACAGATTAACCGGCCTAATGGACAGAGGGAAGTGGTAGATGTGATAGGAATTTATTTAATAAGGCTTCGGAGAGACTCGCATGTGACTCTTCCTTCTCATAAAGAAAATAAGGGAAGATTGTCTAGATTAAATTACTATCAGGTACAAGGCCGGCCTGACTATGTAGGCGATCTAGGCAGTCACGTAGGGCAACAGTTGTCAAGTAGCACTATATTAGATGGATGTGAATTTTTTTCTCTGTTTGAAAATGTATATCAACTAGAAGATTTACCCGGTGTTGCTGGGGTTCTTAACTCAAGAGGTTTTTTTTTCTTCATTTAAATCGTTGCTCTGAGCTGGGGATGAGGGATTCAGTATTCAGGCTACCCTGGGGAGAAAGGCCAACCCCAGCTCTCTCTCACTGCTGCAGCTTGGGTCAGGAGAGAAGTGTCCATGGCTGCTGTAGCTCCAGTGGGCACAACCAGGGGAGGGGTGCATGTCCCCCAGCTGGGGGACAGAGACACAGACAAACAGGCATACAAACAGGCTATGTCTACACTGCAGGCTTCTTGCGCAAGAAGCTTTTTGTGGAAGAGATCTTCCACAAAATCTTCTTGTGCAGGAGCATGTCCACACTGCAAAAGCACATCGAAAAAGCGATGCTCTTTTGCACAAGAGAACATCCAGACTGCAGGGACGCTCTCTCGAAAGAAAGCGCTGACCGCTATCCACAGAATGGCCACCAGGGCACCTGTGCTTCTTTCAATAGGGTTTTTTTGCACAAAAAGAGGCAGCTCTCCATCCACACATACCTTTTGTGGAAGAGCGCTTTAGCCAAACGGAGTTATGCTTCATAGAAAGAGCTTACCAGGAGCTCGCATTCGGGATGTCACTAAGAGGCTTAGCAAGCTTATTAAACCTTCAGATCGCTACCCCTTCCTGCTTCTTCATGTAGGAACTAATGATATGGCCAAGAATGACCTTGAGCAGGTTACTCCGGATTATGTAGCGCTGGGATGAAGGATCCAAGAATTCAGAGCACAAGTGGTGTTCTCGTCCATCCTCCCTGTTGAAGGGAAAGGACTGGGCAGGGATCGTCGAATTGAGGACGTAAATGCGTGGTTGCGCAGGTGGTGTCGCAGAGAGGGCTTTGGTTTCTTCGACCATGGGACTCTGTTCCGGGCGCAAGGATTGTTAGGAAGAGATGGGATCCACCTAACGAAGAGAGGAAGGAGCATCTTCGCGGGCAGGCTTGCAAACCTAGTGAGGAGGGCTTTAAACTAGGTTTGTCGGGGGACGGTGACCAAAACCCTGAGGGGAGTGGGAAAGTCGGATACCGGGAAGAAATGCATAGAGCAAGGAGCAAGAAAGGAGGACCCCAGTTTCGAATGGAGAAGATAGGGCGATCAACTGGTTACCTGAAGTGTTTGTACACTAATGCGAGAAGCCTGGGCAACAAGCAGGAAGAACTGGAGGCCCTGGCCCAGACCAAGAAATATGATTTAATTGGGAAAACAGAGACTTGGTGGGATGACTCGCATGACTGGAGCACTGTCATGGAAGGGTATAGATTGTTCAGGAAGAACAGGCAGGGGAGAAAAGGAGGAGGAGTTGCACTATATGTAAGAGAGCACTACGATTGCTCTGAACTCCAGTATAAACAGGGAGAAAAACTTGTTGAAAGTCTATGGGTCAGGTTTAAAGGAGCAAACAGCAGTGATGTTGTGGTTGGTGTCTGCTACAGGCCACCGAACCAGGTGGATGAGGTAGATGAGGCTTTCTTCGGACAACTGAGCGAAGCTTCCAGATCGCAGGCCCTGGTTCTCGTGGGGGACTTTAATCACCCTGATATCTGCTGGGAAACCAATACGGCAGTACACAGGCAATCCAGGAAGTTTTTGGAGAATGTTGGGGATAACTTCTTGGTACAAGTGCTGAAGGATCTAACCAGGGGCTGTGCACAGCTTGACCTTCTCCTCACAAACAGGGAGGAACTAATACGGGACATAGAGGTGGGTGACAACCTGGGAAGCAGTGATCATGAGATGGTAGAGTTCAGGATCCTGACCAAAGGAAGGAAAGAGAGTAGTAAAATACACACCTTGGACTTTAAAAAAGCAGATTTTGACTACCTCCGAGATCTGATGGGCAGAATCCCCTGGGATGTTAACATGAAGGGGAAAGGAGTCCAGGACAGCTGGCAGTATTTTAAAGAAGCCTTATTGAAGGCACAGAAAGAAACCATCCCGACGCGTAACAAGAGAGGCAAACCTGGTAGGAGACCAGATTGACTTACAGGGGAAATCCTTGGTGAACTTAAGCACAAAAAGGAAGCTTACAGAAAGTGGAAACTTGGACAAATGACTAGGGAGGAGTTTAAATGTATAGCTCGAGAATGCCGGGGGGTTATCAGGAAGGCGAAAGTGCAAATGGAGTTGCGACTGGCTAAGGATGTGAAGGATACAAGAAAGGTTTCTACAGGCATGTCAACAAGAAGAAGGTGATCAGAGAGGGTGTGCAGCCCCTAATGGATGAAGGAGGTAACCTAGGCTATGTCTAGACTGCAGGCTTCTTTCGAAAGAGGCTCTCTTTCGAGGAAGCCCTATTTACATTGAAGAACGCCTTCTTTCGAAAGAGGAACTTTCGAAAGAAGGCGTTCTTCCTCGTGAAACGAGGTTTACCGCCATCGAAAGAAAAGCCGCGTTCTTTCGAAATAATTTCGAAAGAACGTGGCTTGAGTCTGGATGCAGGGGAAGTTTTTTCGGGAAAAGGCTACTTTTCCCGAAAAAACCCCTGAGTCTGGACACAGCCCTAGCGACAGATGATGTGGGGAAAGCTGAAGTACTCAATGCTTTCTTTGCCTCTGTATTCACGGACAAGGTCGGCTCGTGGACTTCTGTGCTAAGTGACGCAAGATGGGAAGAAGATGGACAGCCCGTGGTGGGTAAAGAACAGGTTAGGAAATATTTAGAAAAGCTAAATGTACACAAATCCATCGGTCCGGACTTAATGCACCCGAGGGTACTGAGGGAGTTGGCAAATGCCATTAAGGAGCCTTTGGCCATTATCTTTGAAAAGTCGTGGAGATTGGGAGAAATCCCGGATGACTGGAAAAAGGCAAATGTACTGCCCATCTTCAAAAAAGGGAAGAAGGACGATCCAGGGAACTATAGGCCGGTCAGTCTTACCTCAGTTCCTGGAAAAATCATGGAAGGGATCCTAAAGGAATCCATTTTGAGACACTTGGATGAGAGGAAAGTGATCAGGAATAGTCAGGATGGATTCACAAAGGGCAAGTCATGCTTGACCAATCTGATTAGTTTCTATGATGAGGTAACTGGCTCAGTGGACATGGGGAAGTCAGTGGATGTTATATACCTTGACTTTAGCAAGGCTTTTGATACCGTCTCCCACAATATTCTTGCCAGCAAGTTAAGGGAATGTGGATTGGATAAATGGACGGTAAGATGGATAGAAAGATGGCTAGAAGGCCGGGCCCAGCAGGTAGTGATCAACGGTTCGATGTCAGGATGGCAGTCGGTTTCTAGTGGAGTGCCCCAAGGTTCGGTTCTAGGGCCGGTTTTGTTCAATATCTTTATTAATGACCTGGATGAGGGGATAGATTGCACCCTCAGCAAGTTTGCAGATGACACTAAGCTGGGGGGAGAGGTAGATCCGCTTAAGGGCAGAGATAGGGTCCAGAGTGACTTAGACAAATTGGAGGATTGGGCCACTAGAAATCTCATGAGATTCAACAAAGACAAGTGTAGAGTCCTGCACTTGGGATGGAAGAATCCCAAGCATAGTTACAGGCTGGGGACCAACCAGTTAGGTAGTAGTTCTGCAGAAAAGGACCTGGGGGTTACAGTGGATGAGAAGCTGGATATGAGCCAACAGTGTGCCCTTGTAGCCAAGAAGGTTAATGGCATATTAGGATGCATTAAGAGGAGCATTGCCAGCAGATCCAGAGATGTCATTATTCCCCTTTATTCGGCTTTGGTGAGGCCACATCTGGACTATTGTGTCCAGTTCTGGTCCCCCCACTACAAAAAGGATGTGGACGCATTGGAGAGGGTCCAGCGGAGGGCAACCAAAATGATTAGGGGGCTGGGCTGGAGCATATGACCTACGAGGAGAGGCTGAGAGACTTGGGTCTGTTTAGTCTGCAGAAGCGAAGAGTGAGGGGGGATTTGATAGCAGCCTTCAACTTCCTGAAGGGAGGTTCCAAAGAGGCTGGAGAGAGGCTGTTCTCAGTAGTGACAGATGGCAGAACAAGGAGCAATGGTCTCAAGTTGTGGTGCGAAAGGTCCAGATTGGATATTAGGAAAAACTATTTTACTAGGAGGGTAGTGAAGCATTGGAATGGGTTACCTACGGAAGTAGTGGAGTCTCCATCCCTAGAGGTATTTAAGTCTCGGCTTGACAAAGCCCTGGCTGGGTTGATTTAGATGGGATTGGTCCTGCCTAGAGCGGGGGGCTGGACTTGATGACCTTCTAGGGTCTCTTCCAGTTCTAGGATTCTATGATAAGGGGATGGTTGGATGAAATAACATGATCTTGGTAACTAATTGACCATTCATTATCAGTTGGAAATAGGTCAATGGAGGGATGATAGGAGTTGCTATAGGAAACTTTCTGGGTGTCTGTCTGGTGAGTCTTGCCCACATGCTCAGGGTTTAGCTGATCGCCATATTTGGGGTGGGGAAGGAATTTTCCTCCAGGGTAGATTAGCAGAGACCCTGGAGGTTTTTTGCCTTCCTCTGTAGCATTGGGCACAGATCACAGCTAGAGGACTCTCTGCATGTTGGGGCCTTCAAAGTATTTGAAGGCTTCAATATCTGAGATATAGGTGAGAGGATTATTCTAAGAGGGGTGGGTTAGATTCTGTGGCCTGCACTGTGCAGGGGGTCAGACTAGATGATCATAATGGTCCCTTCTGACCTTAAAGTCTATGAGTCTATGAGTCTATGAGAATAACTCTTGAGCAAAACTCCCTCTCTTCTTTTGATTTTTTTGCGCAAAAACACGCTTGAGGTGTAGCTGCTCCACAAGTTTTTCTGCAAAAGCTCTGTAGTGTAGACATAGCCACAGAGTATATCTCGGAAATAAAGAGTAGGCACCCGTCCCTTTCTCACCTTTCTACATTACTACCATTGTTCTCTATTTTCAGGGCTTGACAAACTCGCCAGCCCAGCATCGCGCATGCGCCAGACCGGCACTGCTCATGTGCGCAGCACCGGTGAACGGGGCACATGGAGCGACCAGCTGAAATCTACTTGCCATGAGCGAGTAGAAATAGTGGTTTGTCGAGCCCTGTGTATTTTGATCATTTAGGTGAAACAGTTAATTTTTCAGAAAATTACCACCACAGCAGATAAAAAGATGCGGTCTGGAGCTCAGTGTTGGAAAAGGAAAGCGGAGCAGATAAAAGAACAAGCAATGCAAAAAAGGTTCCTTCCTCAGTTATCTTTGACTTGCCAAACACTGTGGCTACGTCTAGATGGCATCCCTTTTTTGTAAAAGAGATGCAAATTAGACGTATCGCAATTGCTAATGAAGTGGGGATTTAAATCTCCCCCCCTTCATTAGCATAAAAATGGCTGCCGCTTTTTTTCAGCACGGAGCTTTGTCAGATAAAAGCGCCAGTCTAGACGCGGATCTTTTGGAAAATAAAGCCTTTTCCGAAAGATCCCTTATCCCTTATTTTAAGAGGGAGGCAGCTCATAGCATCAAACTAACACTGAAGGTGAGCAAATGTATTCATCTCCAGACATGGGCACCAAGGTTGGGATGAAGAAAAGATAACGAGGGAGCAGGAGGGAAATAGACGTGGAAGATCATAGAATACTAGGACTGGAAGGGACCTCGAGAGGTCATCGAGTCCAGTCCCCTGCCCTCATGGCAGGACCAAATACTGTCTAGACCATCCCTGATAGACATTTATCTAACCTGCTCTTAAATATCTCCAGAGATGGGGATTCCACAACCTCCCTGAGTAATTTATTCCAGTGTTTCACCACCCTGACAGGCAGGAAGTTTTTCCTAATGTCCAACCTAAACCTCCTTTGCTGCAGTTTAAGCCCATTGCTGCTTGGGGTACGTCTAGACTACAGGCTTTTATCGACAGGCTTTGTCGACAGATACTGTTAACAAAGCTTCTGTCGACAAAGAGCATCTAGACTACAGCCAGTTCTGTCGACAAAAAGAAAGCCGCCTTTTCGACAGAGAGTCTAGATGCTTTCTTTTGAAAAAGCGCAGTGTGGATGCAAAAGCGCCTTTTGTCAACAAAACTCTGTCGACAAAAGGCGTTATTCCTCGTAGAATGGGGTTTACCACCGTCGACAAAACTGCCATGTTCTGTCGACTTCTTGTCGACAGAACTCGGCAGTAGTGTAGACACAGGTATAACTTTGTCAACAAAAGTCCACTTTCGGGCTGTGTCTAGACTACATGCCTCTGTCGGCAGAGGCATGTAGATTAGACACGTAGGCAAAGTCAAATGAAACCGCGATTTAAATGATCGCGGCTTCATTTACATTTACATGGCTGCCGCGCTGAGCCGACAAACAGCTGATCAGCTGTTTGTCCGCTCAGCGCGCTAGTGTGGACGCTCCCCTGCCGACATCAAAGCCCTTTGTCGGCAGCCCTGTTATTCCTTGTGGGATGAGGTTTACCAGGGCTGCCGACAAAGGGCTTTGATGTTGGCAGGGGAACGTCCAGACTAGCGCGCTGAGCGGACAAACAGCTGATCAGCTGTTTGTCGGCTCAGCAGCCATGTAAATGTAAATGAAGCCGCGATCATTTAAATCGCGGCTTCATTTGACTTTGCCAAACAAACAAATCTACATGGCTCAGTCGATGGAGCCATCTAGTTTAGACGTACCCTTGTCGACAAAACCCTGTAGTCTAGACACACCCTTGTTCTATCCCCAGAGGCCAAGATGAACAATTTTTCTCCCTCCTCCTTGTGACACCCTTTTAAATACCTGAAAGCCGCTCTCATGTCCCCCCTCAATCTTCTCTTTTCCAAACTAAACAAGCCCAATTCTTTCAGCCTTCCCTCATAGGTCATGTTCTCTAGACCTTTCATCATTCTTGTTTCTCTTCTCTGGACCCTCCCCAATTTCTGGACCCTCTCCCCCTACAGCCAGTTCACCTGCTGCCCATGAGTGGGAGCGGGGGCAGAAAGAGGTGGAGGGGGGAGGACACATCCAGGGAACGGGGTGGAACGGGGCAGGAAGCAGCAGGGCAGGAGTAGGAAGAGGGCAGAGGGGGTGGGGGTAGAGTGGGGATGAACCTTGGGGCAGATCGGGTGTCATGTACCCCCAGTGACTTGTTGCAGCGCAGGTTTGGGAGGGCTTGCAGGCCAAATGGATGGGCCACACCCACCCAGGCTCACTTGTGGAGAGGCCTCTGCACCACCGGCAAAGCACTCGCGGCCCCAGGCAGCTCGGAGGGGAAGCCCTGGCTGGCTATGAGACCCAGCCCCTGTGCCCGTGCCGGGAGGACTAATCTCGTTGCAGACAAGGGAGAAGCAACTCACAGGGGGTTGTTCTTGCCGTGGTTCACCAGGGAGTCTCCCACGTGGATCTCGGCCCCCTTCAGTCTCTCCCCGCAGCACTCGTCTTCCAAGTGCTTCACGATCACCACGGAGACGTAATGCCGGCCGGCCAAGTCCACGTTCCACCAGGGCTCCATGTCGCGATGAGTTTGGCTGCAGGAGTCTTGTTCCCACAGCCCATCACGTTTTCCATCCACGGCCCTACCAGCCACGCCCTGTCCAGTTGTGTTCGCCAACGTGGACGACTGCGTGGCCGGACGTCCCAGCGCCAAGTTAAAAGCTGGACTCCGAGGGAGAGAAGAGGGGAGGTGGGACCTGCCCAGTGCCACTGGACAGGGGTTCTAGAAGCCCTGTCGCCCACACGGAGCCAGAGCTGCTTCCCAGAGGTGACACGCAAACCAGGCGCGGCCTGAGAGCCAGGTTCACCGGGGGAGCCAGGGACCCAGGGGAGGGGAGTGACAACGCTTGGCGCTGGGGTCTCTTGGGGCTTGGTGCCTCTCTCAGGCCACCATGTCTCATACCCAGCTGGAGCTGCTCCTCTAGCAGGGATGGGGCACGATGTTCACATGGATCCCCCACTCCCACCTGCCGCTGCCAGCTGCAGCCCACGCCCAGGTGAGCAGTGCGAAGGGAAGCGTCTCCCAGGGCTTCTGCTGCCTCAAGAGACTGGGGTATATACCGGGAAAGGGAACAGGGTCCCGTTCACATTGTGCCGGCTCCTTACCTTCTAGTGGTGGGACACAGCCCTGAGATAGAACCTCGACCTCACACAGGTTGAGATACTCCGCCCTGCCCGGGATGACGATGGTGACGTAGCGGCCCTGCCAGCCACTGCAGCAGATGGTGCTGAGGGATCCGGGTCTGGGTTCGGTGATGGTCCCGCAGCTAAAGGAAAGGGCAGAAGCCAAGGAGACCGAACAAGTTAGATGAGTTCAAATGCACAGAGCCTGGTGAAATCCACCCCCAGATCTTAGGGAAGTAGCCAAGCCAATCTCAGAACTACTCATGCTTTCAAAGAGCTCACAAAGGACGGGGGAGGTCCCCGGGGACTCGAGAAGGGCAAACTTTGGTCTAGAATTTCCCATATTCCCCATGTTCAAAGACAGGAACAGCCAGCCCGTATTAGATGCCTCTGAAGACACTGGAACCATTTGTGGAAGAGTCTGAAAGCAGCAGGAGGATGATAAAGTGATGTCATAGCTAATGTGGATTTGTGAAGAACATAAGAACGGCCAGACTGGGTCAGACCAAAGGTCCATCCAACCTAGTGTCCTGTCTGCCAGCAGTGGCCAATGCTAGGTGCTCCAGAGAGAGGGAACACAACAGGGGATCACTACATGATCCCCCCTGTCGTCCATTTCCAGACAAACAGAGGCTGGGGGCACCATTCCTACCCATCCTGACTAACAGCCATTGATGGACTTAACCTCCATGAATGTATCTAGGTCTTTTTTGAACCCTAGTCTTTTCATCATCCTCTGGCAAGGAGTTCCACAGATTGACTGTGCACTGCGTGAAGCAAACTTCCTTTTGTTTGTTTTACATCTGCTACCTATTCATTTCATTTAGTGACCCCTAGTTCTTATATTGTGGGAGCCTCAGAACAGCCAGACTGGGTCAGATCAAATGTCCATCTAGGCCAGTGTTTCTCAAACTTTTTTTATAAAGTACCCTTTTTTAAAAACACACACACACAAAACACATTTCTAAGTACCCCCAGTACCTACAGTTTCCAGACACACCATTTTTTTTCTACCATTGCAACCCATTAGTTTAAGAACCTCAGAACAGCCAGATTGGGTTAGACCAAAGATCCATTTAGCCCAAACTCCTGTCTTCTGACAGTGGCCAGTACCAGGTGTCCCAGAGGAAATGCACACAACAGCAATCATTGCGTGATTCACCCCATCACCCTTTCCCAGGCTCTGGCAAACAGAGGCGAAGGACGTGCAGAACACGGTTTTGGATATCTGGCCACAGTGACTAATAGCGACTGAGGGACCTCTTCTCCATGAACTGATCTAGTTCTTTTTTAAACACTTCTAGTTTTGGCCTTTACAATAGCCTCTGGCCCAGAGTTCCACTAGTTGACCGTGAAGAAATACTTTCTTTTGTTTGTTTTAAATTTGCTGCCTATTAATTTCATTGAATGACTCCTAGTTCTCATGTGTTCAAAAGTCTCAGCGGGGTAGCCGTGTTAGTCGGTAACTAAAAAAACTTAAATGCCAAGAATGGTCCTGTAGCATCTTAGAGACTAACCAAAAATATATAGATACTATCATGAGCAGGGCTCGACAAATTATACAATCTATTTGTCCATGGCGAGTAGATTGTAACCTGTAAGAGCCGGGTTCTGGCCATCTGCGCATGCGCAGAACGATCTGCGCATGTGCAGATCACCGGACAGCGCGGCTGGTGAGCGGGGGTTGCCGCGGTTTGGCGAGCCCTGATCATGAGCTTTCGTGGGCACAACCCAGTTCTTCAGATGACAGATATGGAACAAGAAGCACAGAGCTTCAAATAAAGAGCAGAAAAAGAGGGGAGAGGAGGAGGAAAAAACCCCATGTCAAGTAAAGTGTCTGTTCTAAATGAGGCTAATAGAGTGGGCTGTAGGTGTCTGATATTTAGCTTTGGATATCAGTTGGGTGTCGAATATGAACTGGATGGGCCATTATGTCTTTTTTTTCAAGCCATAAGAGACAGTGGCACATTTACATATGAAGGCCTGTTCCGCAGACTGTCTGGTTGATTTCTGAAATTACTTTGTAAGAGAATGGCCACCTTTAAATCCATTAATGAGCGTGGGGCAAGCTACAATGTTCTCTTACAGGTTTCTGTGAGTTACCATTTCGAATATCTGAGTTGTGTGCATTAAGCCCCCGTCCAGTTTGGCCAACATCCATGGCAGGGGGGCGTTGCTGGTACTTGATGGCATAGATCACATTAGCAGATGTGCACTTGTACAAGCCCCTGATGTGGTGGCTTATGTGGTTGAGTCTTGTGATGATGTCGCTTGTATAGATGTGTGGACAGTTGGCACCAGCTGGCTCTTGTGTGAGTATGTTTGAGGTGTGCTATGTGGTTGCTGCAAATAATTTGTTTCAGGTTGGTAGGGGGAGGTTGTCTGTAGGCGAGGATTGGCCTGTCCCCCAAGGCCTGTGAGAGTGAGGGGTTGTTTTCCAGAATAGGTTGTAGATTGTTAATGATGCCCTGGAGGGTGGTTAAGTTGGGGCTGTAGGTGATGACTAGGCTGCAGGTGATGAGTAGTGGTGTTCTGTTTTCTTTGTTTGTTAGGCCGATTTTCAAGAAGCTGATGTCTGGCTCTGTCAATCTGTTCTTTTCACTTCTCTGGGTGGGTATTTCAGTTTTAAGAATGCCTGATAGAGACCCTGTAGGTGTTTGTCTCTGTCTGTGGGATTGGAGCAAATCCGGTTGTATCTTAGGGCCTGGCTGGAAACAATCGATCGGATAATATGCCCAGGATGGAAGCTAGAGGCATGTAGGTAAGTATGATGGTCGGTAGGTTTCCGGTATAAGGTTGTGCAAATGTGGCTGTCGTATACAGTAATTCCTCATTTAACACTATAGACGCATTTCTGAAAATATTTGTGCTAAGCGAAAATGTGCTATGGGGTGTGTATCAATTTTCCTATTAAAATAATAGAAAAGTTGGGGGCTGTGTTTCAGGTGGTGGTGGTGGCAAAGTCCATTTTTTATTGGTGCTGGGTTGTCAACATCAACATTAGATATCTAGTAACACAAGTCTCCGCGGTTTTTTAAAACACAAAGATAAACATGTGAGTGAGCAGAGAAGCACGGTGACCACGTGTATTCATCCGCTCGTGCATATTACTGCTGTTTTCACCAACTTATACTGCCGCGCAAAGTAGTCCGCCACGTGATTATTTTCGTGTTGTTTCGGGGACCATTGTGTTATTTGAAAAACATTCCCTAAAAAAAAGTGCTATTGCGAAAACGTGTTAAGTGGGCACATGTTAAACGAGTAATTACTGCAGTTGTACTGTAGTGTCAAGATGTGGATCTCTTGTGTGGACTGGTTCAAGCTGAGGTTGATGGCAAGGTGGAAGTTGTTGAAATCCCTGTGGAACTCTTCCAGGGTCTCCTTTCTGTGGGTCCGTGTGATGACAATGTCATCAAGGGTATGTCTACACTACCACCCTAGTTCGAACTAGGGTGGTAATGTAGGCAACCGGAGTTGCAAATGAAGCCCGGGATTTGAATTTCCCGGGCTTCATTTGAATAAAGCCGGGCGCCGCCATTTTTAAATGTCCGCTAGTGCGGACTCAGTCCCTAGGTAATCATAAATGCTACATTGTGTGCAATAGCTGTGATAGTCCGCACTCGGTGACGGGCTTCTACCTGCATCCTCTTTTCACTCCCAGAGCTAACTCTGGGTATGTCTACACTAGCCCCCTAGTTCGAACTAGGGAGGCTAATGTAGGCATTCGATATTTAAATATCCCGGGCTTCATTTGCATCTTCCCGGGTGCCGCCATTTTTAGAAGTCCCTTAGTCCGAACTCCATGCCCGCGGCTACACGCGGCACGGAGTACGTAGTTCGAATTAGGATCTCTAATTTGAACTACCGTTACTCCTCGAACTAGGGGGCTAGTGTAGACATACCCTCTGCTCTTGATTGTGTTTTAAGCAGGTGGTTTTGCTGTTAGTTTGCAGAATATTAAGCATATCTAGCCCCCTCCCCCCCACACACTTTGCCTCTAAATTCCCTCGCAAAACTCCCGTTTGCCCACCCTTTGTTTCCCATCTTGGAACGGTTGTGCCTGGCAATGCTTTAGGGATCAGCTCATGAGCCTTAGTTCACCTTCCTGACAAGCCTTTTGTGACCTTAATCACCCTGCCTCTGTTTGGATACAAACCCCCCACCCCGGCCCCAAGGGCTCTGCTGCTCCCAGCCCCAACTTCATCGCAGTCACACTCTGGCTTGTGGCTGTTAAGGGCTCTGTCTGGGCCAAGGGAGAGCAGAAAACTGCTTCAGAATTCGGGAAGGGGGGAGGTACTGCAGCTCCCCCCAAGGCCCACTCAGTGGTGCTCTAGGGCTGTGTGGTGGCTCCTGGCACTAGGGCAGGGCTGTGGGGCTCAGTCGCACGCACCGATCACAGAGGAAGCTCCTAGCACTGCAGGGCTCAGGGCAGCTGCTCAGGGAGCGCCCCAGGAAATTCAACCTAGGAGAGGGATCCGGGAGGGAAGAGGCTCCAAAGGGGGAGCTACGAGTGCCAAGCCACTAAGGGGGAGCTGCTCCCAGCAGAAATCCCTCCCCAGACAGCGGCAGGTGCTCCCGATCACACGGTAACGCCATGCGGCTCTGGAGAGCAGCTGCCGTGCTTTGTGCTCTGGTCTAGGGTGACTTGGTCCTGCCTCGGCATGGGGGGAAGGAAGGGATGGCCCCTGGGGGTGAATTCCTGCCCCGCATTTCTGTGTATCTGCATGGGGGAACATAGCCCTACAGCTCAGATTTGGATGGGGCTGGATGGTAAGTGGATGGAAACACTCCCAGCATCCAGCTGCTCAGAGCGGAAGGCACCAGGCTGAGGCTCCCCCCAGCAAATGAGACCCAAGCCCAGTGCTGAGCTGGAAGGACCCATCTCACCGCAGACAAGGGGGAAGCAACTCACAGGGGGTTGTCCTTGCCGTGGTTGGCCAGGGAGTCTCCCACGCGGATCTGGGCCCCCTGCAGCCTCTTCCAACAGCACTCGTCTTCCCTGTTCTTCACGATCACCATGGAGACAGAATGCCGGCGGCCCAAGTCCACGGTCCACCAGGGATCTGTGTCGTACAGGGTGTGGCTGCAGGAGCCGTGATTAAAATCCCCATCACGATTTCCATCCACGACATTTCCAATCGCGTCTAGTTGAGTCCCCAAAAACCTGGACGACTGAGCGACCGGACGTCGCAGCGCCAAGTTCCGAGCTGGAATCAGAAGGCGAGAAGAGGGGAGGTGGGACGTGCCCGTTGCCAGAAAGGGTGGGGCTCGACAAAACCTTTCTGCATCAGAGCCAGAGCCACTTCCCGGTGGTGACACACGAACCAGGGACTCTGTGAGGGCCAGGTTCACCGTGGGAGCCAGTGACTTGAGGAACGGGAGTGACAGCAGCTTGGTGCTGGAGTCTCAGTCTAGAGAGCCTCTCTCAGGCCACCGTATCTCACATCCAGCTGGAGCTGCTGGCCAAGGCTCAATGATGACATGGAGCCTCCCCCAGCTGCCCCTGCTGCCAGGAGCAGCCAATGCCCAGGTGAGCAGTGGGAAGGGAAGTCTCCCAGGGCTTCTGTTGCCTCACTAGGCCGAGGTTGGTGCAGAAGGGACTGGGGTGTAACATGAAAGGGAACAGGTTTCCAGTCACATTGTACCAGCTCCTTACCCCCTGGTGGTGGGGCACAGCTCTGAGAGAAAACCTCGACCTCACACAGCATGAATGTCCTCGGCGTGTCTGGGATGATGATGGTGACGTAGCGACCCTCCAAGCCTCTGCAGCAGATGGTGCTGAGAGATCCGGGTCTGGTGTCATCGATGGTTCCGCAGCTAACGGAAAGAGCAGAAGCCAAGGAGACAAATCAAGTTAGATGCTTTCAAATGCGCAGTGCCTGGTGAAATTCACCCGACAGAACCTAGGGAAGTAGCAGAGCCAATCTCAGAACTATTAATGCTTTCACAGAGAATTCACGGAGCACGGGTGAGGTCCCAGAGCACGAGAGAAGGGTGAATACAACTCCTTGCTTTGAAAATCGGGAACAAAGAGGAAGTGGCAAAGATCTTTTCATGGGAGGAAATGGGTGTTGCTCACGAAAGTTCATGATAACATACATACATATATTAGACTCTAAGGCACCATTGGTTTTAAAAGCTGTTTCTAGAATAAACAGTGTAACTTCCATAACTCATAAGACACTGAAATAAACTATCAGACAATGGGAAAGCAGCTAATGCACAAATTTTGCCACACCTCTCTAATTTTCTTCTTGACATCCTTACTGACCTAATGGGGGGAGAGGAGAGTGGTAGATGTGCTACGTCTTGATTTTAGGAAGGCTTTCGAGAGACACTCCTGTCATAGCAAATGAGGGAAAGACGGTCTAGATAAAACCACTATCAGGTGGGTGCACAGGTGTTTGAAAACACACATGCTGAGAGTAGTTAACAACAGCTGATGCTGTCTCTAGAAGGAAGTTTCAGGGATGTGCCCTGCGTTGGGCACTGGTCTCTATGTTCATTAATGACGTTGACATTGGCGCACCGAGTAGGGTTATAAAATGTGCAGGTGAAACCAAGCCGGGAGGGGTTGTAAGAGCATTGGGGGTAAGGAAGAAAATGCAAAATCATCTTGATAATGTGGGGAACTGGCGTGAAAACTAGCAGGAGCAATTCAATAAAGGGAAGTGCTGTTCCGCGGAAGGAAAATGTCTAACTCCCATATAAGGGAAAGACACATTAGACCCACTCAGCTCTGGCATATGTTCTGAGGGCTTGTGGAAAGTCACTTATGGGATACTGTCGGGTTTCAAATGTTCAGATAGACACTTCCTTTTTTTTTTTTACTAACTCTTTAGAGGGAGAGGGACCCCATTAGAAGTCCTGGGCTCTATCTCAGTTCAGGAAGGGCAGTGAGGTCTAGTGGGCTGCACCAGGGGCAGATGCATTTGGGTTCTAGGTAAGAACCTCAAAACGGACAGACCAAAGGTCCATCTAGCCCAGTGGCCAATACCGGGTGCCCCAGAGGGAATGCACCCAACAGGCAATCATTGCGTGATTCACCCCATGACTCTTTCCCAGGCTCTGGCAAACACAGGTGAGGGACATAGACTCATAGACTTTAACGTCAGGAGGGACCATTATGATCATCTAGTCTGACCCCCTGCACAGTGCAGGCCACAAAATCTCATCTACCCCTCCTAGAATAATCCTCTCACCTAGATCTCAGATATTGAAGCCTTCAAATACTTTGAAGACCCCAAGGTGCAGAGAATCCTCCAGCTGTGACCTGTACCCCATGCTACAGAGGAAGGCGAAAAACCTCCAGGGCCCCTGCCAATTCTCCCTGGAGGAAAATTCCTTCCCGATCCCAGATATGGCGATCAGCTGAACCCTGAGCATGTGGGCAAGACTCACCAGCCAGACACCCAGAAAGTTCTCTCTAGTAACTCCTATCATCCCTCCATTGACCTATTTCCCACTGATAATGAAGGGTCAATTAGTTACCAAGATCATGTTATCTCATCAAACCATCCCCTTCATAAACCCATCTAGTTTAATCTTGAAGCCAGATAGATCTTTTGCCCCCACTACTTCCCTTGGAAGGCCGTTCCAGGACTTCACTCCTCTAATGGTTAGAAACCTTCGTCTAATCTCAAGTCTAAACTTCCTACTAGCCAGATTATATCCATTTGTTCTTGTGTCCACATTGGTATTAAGCTTAAATAATTCCTCTCCCTCCCTGGTATTTATCCCATATATATATTTGAAAAGTGCAATCATGTCCCCCCTCAGCCTTCTTTTGGTTAAAGTAAACAAGCCAAGCTCCCTGAGTCTCCTTTCATAAGACAGGTTTTCCATTCCTCGGATCATCCTAGTGGCCCTTCTTTGTACCTGTTCCAGTTTGAATTCCTCCTTCTTAAACATGGGAGACCAGAACTGCACACAGTATTCCAACTGGGGTCTCACCAATGCCTTGTATAATGGCACTAACACCTCCTTATCCCTACTGGAAATACCTCGCCTAATACATCCCAAGATCGTATTAGCCTTTTTCACGGCCATGTCACAATGACGGCTCATAGTCGTCCTATAATCAACCAGGACTCCGAGGTCCTTCTCCTCCTCAGTTACTTCCAACTGATGTGTCCCCAGCTTATAACTAAAATTCTTGTTATTAATCCCTAAATGCATAACCTTACACTTCTCACTATGAAATTTCATCCTATTGCTATCACTCCAATTTACAAGGTCATCTAGATCTTCCTGTATGATATCCTGATCCTTTTCTGAATTGGCAATACCTCCCAACTTTGTGTCATCCGCAAATTTTATCAGGGCACTTCCACTTTTGGTGCCAAGGTCAGCAATAAAAAGATTAAATAAAATTGGCCCCAAAACTGATCCCTGACATTCAGAAAAGGATGCTGCATCTCTGGCCACATGGGCTAATAGCCACTGAGGGACTTATTTTCTGTGAACTGACGTAGTTCTTTTTTGAACCCTGTTATAGTTTTGGCCTTCACAGAATCCTCTGGCAAGGAGTTCCAAAGGTTGACAGTGAAGAAATAGTTCCTTTTATTTCTTTGGCTCAGGGAGCGACTCAGGAAAGGCAACCTAGGAGAGGTGCCTGGGAGGGAAGAGGTTCCAAAAGGGGGAGCTACGAATGCCAAGCCCCTAAGGGGGAGCTGCTCCCTGCAGGAATCCCTCGCCAGGCAATGGCAGGTGCTCCCGATCACACAGTAACGACGTGGGGCTCTGGAGAGCAGCTCCCGTGCTTTGCGCTCTGGTCTAGGGTGACTTGGTCCTGCCTCAGCATGGGGGGAAGGAAGGGATGGCCCCTGGGGGTGGATTCCCGCCCCGCCTTTCTGTGTCTCTGTATGGGGAAACGTAGCCCTACAGCTCAGATTTGGATGGGGCGGGATGGTAAGTGGATGGGCCGCACTCCAGCCATGGCTATGCCCTTGCACCACTGGGAACCTCTCTGATCTCGGGTTAGTTAGTCCTGCCCCAGCATGGGGTGGGGTGGAAAACATGGCCTTTTGGGGTGGCTTTCCCTTTCTGGTTAGCTGTACGGGCTGACAGAGCCCTCCAGGTCAGACTTGAGTGGGCCAAGTGGGAGGGCCATGCCCAGCTGGGCCTACCTGTGTTTATGCCCCTGCACCACCCGTAAAGCACTCACAGCCACAGGACGTTCAGAGGTGAAAAGGCCGTGCCCTGACCTTTAAACTAGGTTCGTCGGGGGACGGTGACCAAAACCCTGAGGGGAGTGGGAAAGTCAGATACCGGGAAGAAATGCATAGAGCAAGGAGCGAGAAAGGAGGACCCCAGTTTCGAATGGAAACCCCAGGTAATCAACTGGTTACCTGAAGTGTTTGTACACTAATGCGAGAAGCCTGGGCAACAAACAGGAAGAACTGGAGGCCCTGGCCCAGGCCAAGAAATATGATTTAATTGGGATAACAGAGACTTGGTGGGATGACTCGCATGACTGGAGCACTGTCATGGAAGGGTATAGATTGTTCAGGAAGAATAGGCAGGGGAGAAAAGGAGGAGGAGTTGCACTATATGTAAGAGAGCACTATGATTGCTCTGAACTCCAGTATAAACAGGGAGAAAAACTTGTTGAAAGTCTATGGGTCAGGTTTAAAGGAGCAAACAGCAGTGATGTTGTGGTTGGTGTCTGCTACAGGCCACCGAACCAGGTGGATGAGGTAGATGAGGCTTTCTTCGAACAACTGAGCGAAGCTTCCAGATCGCAGGCCCTGGTTCTCATGGGGGACTTTAATCACCCTGACATCTGTTGGGAAACCAATACGGCAGTACACAGGCAATCCAGGAAGTTTTTGGAGAATGTTGGGGATAACTTCTTGGTACAAGTGCTGAAGGATCCGACCAGGGGCCGTGCACAGCTTGACCTTCTCCTCACAAACAGGTAGGAACTAATAGGGGACGTAGAGGTGGGTGACAACCTGGGAAGCAGTGATCATGAGATGGTAGATTTCAGGATCCTGACCAAAGGAAGGAAAGAGAGTAGTAAAATATACACCTTGGACTTCAAAAAAGCAGATTTTGACTCCCTCAGAGATCTGATGGAAAGAATCCCCTGGGATGTTAACATGAAGGGGAAAGGAGTCCAGGACAGCTGGCAGTATTTTAAAGAAGCCTTATTGAAGGCACAGAAAGAAACCATCCCGACACGTAGCAAGAGAGGCAAACCTGGTAGGAGACCGGATTGGCTTACAGGGGAAATCCTTGGTGTACTTAAGCACAAAAAGGAAGCTTACAGAAAGTGGAAACTTGGACAAATGACTAGGGAGGAGCTTAAAGGTATAGTTCGAGAATGCCGGGGGGTTATCAGGAAGGCGAAAGCGCAAATGGAGTTGCAACTGGCTAAGGATGTGAAGGATAACAAGAAAGGTTTCTACAGGCATGTCAACAAGAAGAAGGTGATCAGAGAGGGTGTGCAGTCCCTAATGGATGAAGGAGGTAACCTAGTGACAGAGGATGTGGGGAAAGCTGAAGTACTCAATGCTTTCTTTGCCTCTGTATTCACGGACAAGGTCGGCTCCTGGACTTCTGTGCTAAGCGACGCAAGATGGGAAGAAGATGGACAGCCCTTGGTGGGTAAAGAACAGGTTAGGAACTATTTAGAAAAACTAAACGTACACAAATCCATGGGTCCAGACTTAATGCACCCAAGGGTACTGAAGGAGTTGGCAAATGTCATTGAGGAGCCTTTGGCCATTATCTTTGAAAAGTCGTGGAGATCGGGCGAAATCCCGGATGATTGGAAAAAGGCAAATGTAGTGCCCATCTTCAAAAAAGGGAAGAAGGACGATCCAGGGAACTATAGGCCGGTCAGTCTTACCTCGGTTCCTGGAAAAATCATGGAAGGGATCCTAAAGGAATCCATTTTGAGACACTTGAATGAGAGGAAAGTGATCAGGAATAGTCAGCATGGATTCACAAAGGGCAAGTCGTGCTTGACCAATCTGATTAGCTTCTATGATGAGGTAACTGGCTCAGTGGACATGGGAAAGTCAGTGGATGTTATATACCTTGACTTTAGCAAGGCTTTTGATACGGTCTCCCACAATATTCTTGCCAGCAAGTTAAGGGAATGCGGATTGGATAAATGGACGGTAAGATGGATAGAAAGATGGCTAGAAGGCCGGGCCCAGCGGGTAGTGATCAACGGTTCGATGTCAGGATGGCGGTCGGTTTCTAGTGGAGTGCCCCAAGGTTCGGTTCTAGGACCGGTTTTGTTCAATATCTTTATTAATGACCTGGATGAGGGGATAGATTGCACCCTCAGCAAGTTTTCAGATGACACTAAGCTAGGGGGAGAGGTAGATACGCTTAAGGGCAGAGATAGGGTCCAGAGTGACTTAGACAAATTGGAGGATTGGGCCACTAGAAATCTCATGAGATTCAACAAAGACAAGTGTAGAGTCCTGCACTTGGGACGGAAGAATCCCAAGCATAGTTACAGGCTGGGGACCAACCAGTTAAGTAGTAGTTCTGCAGAAAAGGACCTGGGGGTTACAGTGGATGAGAAGCTAGATATGAGTCAACAGTGTGCCCTTGTAGCCAAGGCTAATGGCATATTAGGATGCATTAAGAGGAGCATTGCCAGCAGATCCAGAGATGTCATTATTCCCCTTTATTCGGCTTTGGTGAGGCCACATCTGGAGTACTGTGTCCAGTTCTGGGCCCCCCACTACAAAAAGGATGCGGACGCATTGGAGAGGGTCCAGCGGAGGGCAACCAAAATGATTAGGGGTCTGGAGCATATGACCTACGAGGAGAGGCTGAGGGACTTGGGTCTGTTTAGTCTGCAGAAGCGAAGAGTGAGGGGGGACTTGATAGCAGCCTTCAACTTCCTGAAGGGAGGTTCCAAAGAGGATGGAGAGAGGCTGTTCTCAGTAGTGACAGATGGCAGAACAAGGAGCAATGGGCTCAAGTTGTGGTAGGAGAGGTCCAGATTGGATATTAGGAAAAACTATTTTACTAGGAGGGTAGTGAAGCATTGGAATGGGTTACCTAGGGAAGTAGTGGAGTCTCCATCCCTAGAGGTGTTTAAGTCTCGGCTTGACAAAGCCCTGGCCGGGTTGATTTAGATGGGATTGGTCCTGCCTAGAGCGGAGGGCTGGACTTGACGACCTTCTGAGATCTCTCCCAGTTCTATGATTCTATGATAAGGGGATGGTTGGATGAAATAACATGATCTTGGTAACTAATTGACCATTCATTATCAGTTGGAAATAGGTCAATGGAGGGATGATAGGAGTTGCTATAGGAAACTTTCTGGGTGTCTGGCTGGTGAGTCTTGCCCACATGCTCAGGGTTTAGCTGATCGCCATATTTGGGGTCAGGAAGGAATTTTCCTCCAGGGTAGATTGGCAGAGGCCCTGGAGGTTTTTCGCCTTCCTCTGTAGCATTGGGCACAGATCACAGCTGAAGGACTCTCTGCATGTTGGGGCCTTCAAAGTATTTGAAGGCTTCAATATCTGAGACATAGGTGAGAGGATTATTCTAAGAGGGGTGGGCGAGATTCTGTGGCCTGCACTGTGCAGGGGGTCAGACTAGATGATCATAATGGTCCCTTCTGACCTTAAAGTCTATGAGTCTATGAGTCTATGAGACCCCGGCTGGCAATGAGACCCCAGGCCTGTGCCCACGCTGGGAGTCTCAGCTCACCGCAGACAAGGGGGAAGCAACTCACAGGGGGTTGTCCTTGCCGTTGTTGGCCAGGGTGTCTCCCACGCGGATCTGGGCCCCTTTCAGATTCCCCCCGCAGCACTCGTCTTCCCTGTGCTTCACGATCACCACGGAGATGGACTGCCGGCTGCCCAAGTCCACATTCCACCAGGGCTCCATTTCGAAATGGGTGTGGCTGCAGGAGCCTTCTTCCCACTTCCCATTGCGTTTCCCATCCACGGCTCTTCCAGCCACGGCTCTTCCAAGCTTATCCACGAATGTGGACGACTGAGTGGCCGGACGTCCCAGCGCCAGGTTCTGAGCTGGAATCAGAGGGTGAGAAGAGGGGAGGTGGGACGTGCCCGTTGCTGGAAAGGGTGGGGCTCTACAAGACCTTTGTCCAACCTGGAGCCAGAGCCAGGGACACACAAACCAGGGACCACGAGGGAGTCAGATTCTCAGTGGGAGCCAGAGACCCAGGGAACGGGAGTGAGAAAAGGCTGGTGCTGGGGTCTCAGCCCAGAGAGCGTCTCTCAGCCACCATGTCCCATACCCCGCAGGAACTGCTCCTCAGGCAGGAATGGGCCACGATGTTCACACATGAAACCTCCCCCACCTGTCCTGCCAGCTGCAGACCACGCCCAGGGGAGCAGTGGGAAGGGAAGAGTCTCGCTAGGCAGAGCTCGGCACACAAGGGACTGGGGGTAACATGAAAGGGAACAGGTTTCCAGACACACTGTGCCAGCTCCTTACCCCCTGGGGGTGGGACACAGCCCTGAGATAGAACCTCGACCTCACACAGGGACAGATACTCCGCCCTGTCCGGGATGACGATGGTGACGTAGCGGCCCTCCAGCCCACTGCAGCAGACGGTGCTGAGAGATCCGGGTCTGGTGTCGTTAATGGTCCCGCAGCTAAAGGAAAGAGCAGGAGCCAAGGGAACAAAAGAAGATGAGGGTGTTCAAGTGACAGCACCTGCTGAAATTCACCGCACAGCGCTTCATGAACTAGCTGAGCCAGTCTCAGGACTATTCATGCTTGTGCAGAGACTCACGAAGGAGGGTGCAGTCCCAGAGCATGGGACAAGGGCAAACCTGGGCCCTGTCTTTGCTGTTCCTCTTTCTTCCCTGTTTCCAGATTGTGGACCAATGAGCCCAACTTCAGTGCCCCATGAGACACGGAAACAAACGATTGAACAGTCTGAAAGCAGCGGGAGGAGAATCATTGAATCATAGAGCTGGAAGAGATCTCAGGAGTCATCAAGTCCAGCCCCCTGCCTAAGGCAGGATCAATCTGAACTGAATCAACCCAGCCAGGGCTTGGTCAAGCCAGGACTTAAACATCTCTAGGGATGGAGACTCCACCCGCTCCCTAGGGAACCCAGCCCAGCGCTTCCCCACCCGCCTAGGGAAAGAGTTTTTCCCAATATTCAACCTAGACCTCCCCCATTGCAACTTGAGCCCATTGCTCCTTGTTCTAGCACCTGCCCCCACTGAGAACAGCCTCTCGCCAGCCTCTTTGGAACCCCCCTTCAGGGAGTTGAAGGCTGCTCTCAAATCCCCCATCACTCTTCTCTTCTGCAGACTAAACAGACCCAAGTCCCTCAGCCTCTCCTCGTAGGTCGTGTGCTCCAGCCCCCGAATCATACGGTGATATGCCACAACTGATGTGGATTTGCAAAGAACAGCTCATGCCATGTCTCTCGCATGCTCTTCTTGATCAGACTAATCGGCCTTATGGGTGAGGGAGGGGAGCATTAGGGGTACGTCTAGACTGCATGGCTCCATCAATGTTTACTGAACAAAGGGAAACGAAGCAGCGATTTAAATAATCGCCACGTCATTTAAATCAAAATGGCCGCCATGCTGTGCCGATCAGTGATTTGTCGGCACAGCGCGGCAGTCTAGACAGGGATCTGCCGACCCCAAAACTCTTTGTCGGCAGATCCTGCTTCACGAGGTGTCACATTACTGGATATGGAAGGGAGCAGCCAGATCGCTGCTGCACCCATAGGTGGGGGTGTTGGCCCCAGAAAATGGTATAGAAGGGGGCCATGTGAGGTGTTGAATAGAAGCTCACTGTCTGCTAATCCTATGTACTCTATTTATGTGAGTGTATAATGTCTGCGTGTATAGTTAGGAATCTCTAATCTGTGTGGATACTGAATATTTCTCTGCATGTGGTTGAGCATTGGGCAGAGCCCGGCCTGTGGACATGCTAATTAGCGAGGCCCTGTGGGACAATGGCACTCAATGGGCCAAGGACACACCTAAAGCAGGAGGGTGGAGACCTAAGAGCTGCCAGCAGAGAGAGGCTGAGGACCAGGTGATCTCCTGCAGCCAAGAAGAGGCCAGGAAGGAGGTATAAATAGGCCATGTGGTCGATGCCATTTTGTTCTCAGCTCAGCACTTCATCCCAGAGGCAGCAGTGCAGGGATTGAAGAGCCAGGAAGACCTGTGAACCCATCCTGATCCTAGGATGCGCAACAAGGACTTTTAAACCAGCAGCTGTAACATCTTTGCTAGAGCCTGCATCGAGGACTGGGCGATTCGGTGCATGTAACGTACTGTACTTTAGCAACCTCACTCTCATGCTTTTCTTTACTGTAATAATAAACCTTTAGATATAGATTCTAAAGGATTGGCCCAGCGTGATTTGTGGGTAAGGTCCAGAGGGTAAATTGACCAGGGATCTGTGGCTGGTTTCTTGGAACCAGACAGGACTTGTTCGGGGTAGGTGGGGTTGGGTGCTAGGACCCCCCACCTGTGTATGAGGCCCAGGGCCATCTGGGGCACGGATATTGCTGGGGTATTGGAGGGGTTTTGCTCGGGAGGCTTCAGGCAGGCAGCTGAAGTGCTCTGTGGGACTGGTTTGTGGCCTGTTTGGAGAGGTCTCCAGTCTGGGGGCTGTAAGGAGCCCGGATTTGAGCAATTCGCCCTCAGCGGTGCCCAAACACGGCCCGGTCCGTCACACGAGGCATAAAGGATCTGCCGACAAAGGGTTCTGGGGTCGGCAGAGACCCGTCTAGACTGCCGTGCTGTGCCAACAAACAGCTGATCGGCACAGCGTGGAGGCCATTTTGATTTAAATGAAGCGGCGATTATTTAAATAGCCACTTCATTTCCATTTGTCGTCCTGCCTCATCTACATGGCTCCATCGATGGAGCCGTGTAGTCTAGACGCACCCTAGATGTGATCTCACTAGAGTTTAGGAAGGCTTTTGAGAGAACCCCATGTCACACTCCTGTCTGCAAACGAGGGAAAGACGATCTAGGTAAAATCACCATCAGGTGGGTGCACAGGTGTTTGAAACGCACCTCAGGAGGAGTTAACAATAGTGAATGTCACATTGAGGGCCTTTATGTAGAAGGAAGTTTCAGGGATGTGCCCTGCGTTGGGCACTGGTCTCTGTGTTCATTAATGACGTTGACATTGGTCATTTACGGGATACTGTCGAGTTTCAAATTTTACTACAGACCCTTCTTTTTTTTACTACCTCTGTGGAGGGAAGAGGCCCCGTGAGAGCTCAGAGAGGGCAGTGGGGTCTAGTGGGTTTCTCTAGGGCAGCGGTTCCCAACCTTTTCCAGATGGGGACCCATTTTGACAACTCAGGAAGACTTGGTTGACGCAAGGCAATTCAAAATCGGGGGGAGCAGGGAGGACAGAGTCACCCGGGGAGACACTTGGTGACCCTTTTGAAATGTAACGGCGACCCATATTTGGGTCCCAAGCCATAGGTTGGGACACTGCACTCTAGGGGCAGATACATCTGGATTTTATGTAAGAACCTCAGCCTAGGTCCAACCAAAGTGTCCAGCTCAGTGTCCTGTCTGCCAACAGTGGCCAATGCCAGGTGAGGGACATACAGAACATAGTGCTGGATCTCTGGCCACACATGGGCTAATAGCCACTGAGAGACGTATTCTCCTTATCTAGTTCTTTTCAGAATCCTGTATAGTTTTGGCCTTCACAGCATCCTCTGGCAAGGAGTTCCACAGGTTTTCTTGGAAGAAATATACTTTCTTTTGCTTCGTTTCTTTCAGGGGCAGCTCAGGAAAGTCAACCCAGGAGAGGGGTCCGGGAGGGAAGAGGCTCCAAAGGGGGAGCTACGAGTGCCAAGCCCCTAAGGGGGAGCTGCTCCCAGCAGAAATCCCTCCCCAGACAGTGGCAGGTGCTCCCTATCACACAGTAACGCCATGCGGCTCTGGAGAGCAGCTGCCATGGTTTGTGCTCTGGTCTAGGGTTCCTTGGTTCTGTCTCAGCATGGGGGGAAGAAAGGGATGGCCCCTGGGGGTGGATTCCTGCCCCGCCCTTCTGTTTATTTGCGAGGGGAGAATGGTCACAGACGGCCCAGCAGTCCCCCCCTACAGCCCCGTTCAGACAGGAACTACCTGGGCTCACATTGCTATCAGCAAGGGCTGTTCCCCTAACACTAATTGCTGGGGGACATGGTGGATTCTCCTCCCCTGGAGCCCTTCGGTCAAGGCCGGACACCTGTTGAACAGACACGCTGGAGCTCACAGAGATTGCGGGCTCAGCACAGAATCACTGCGTGAGGGTCCCTGGCCCGTGTCACACGGCAGCTCACACCAGGGGCTGGGGAAGGTCCCTCCAGGCCTCAGGCGTCTCTGGAGCCAGGAACATCAGTTCCCGGGGACCCGGGTGCGAGGATTCAGGAGAACGGCAGTGAGGGCAGAGACAGAACACACAGGGGCTGGAGAGCGACGGCTCCACCCTGCATGGCCCAGCATGACCCCATGTGGGCCTCAGCTCCCCGTCCCTTCCCACTGTTTGTGGCCCAGGCTTGGGCTGGTGCGACCAGACGACCTGCCACATGGGACTTGGGCAGGCTGGGGCTGGGGCCTGCTCAGGATTCCTGGACTGGAGGCGCTGAGGCCGCTGGGGCGGGCATACAAGGATGGGATGCTCTGGGCTGTGGCAAGAGAGGAGATGGGGGGGACTGTAGTGGGAAGGGGAGGAGCCTGGGGGTAGCCTCCCCCAACAGCCAGATCACCTGCTGCCCATGAGGCGCGGGGGCAGAAAGAGTCGGGGCTGGAGGGAGGGGTTTACCTGTCCAGGGAAAGGAGCACACGGGGCGGGAAGCGGAGTGGCAGGAAGGGCAGGCAGCAGGTGGGGCGAAGTCCAAGAGGGGATGAGCCGTGGATGAAAGAGGCGTCATGCACCCCGGGCAACTCAGGAAGACGGTGTCCCCCCTCCACTGGCGCTACAGCTGAGTTGGGGTTTGTCTGGAGGCCAAGGGGGGGCTGCACCCCACCCAGCTCACCCATGGCCAGGCCCCTGCACCCCCGCAAAGCACTCCTAGCCCCAGGCAGCTCCAAAGAACCACAGAGCTGGAAGAGACCTCAGAAGGTCATCGAGTCCAGCCCCTGCTCTAGGCAGGACCAATCCCAACTAGATCAACCCGGCCAGGGCTTTGTCAAGCCGAGACTTAGGGTACGAGCCATGTAGATTTGTTTGTTCGGCAAAGGGAAATGAAGCCGCGATTTAAATAATCGTGGCTTCATTTAAATTTAAATGGCTGCCCCGCTCTGCCGATCAGCTGTTTGTCGGCCGATCGGGGCAGTCTGGACGCTCCCGTCGACGTGAAAGCCCTTTATCGACCTCCCCGGTAAACCTCATCCTACGAGGCATAACGGGGAGGTCGATAAAGGGCTTTCAGGCCGGCACGGGAGCTTCCAGACTAGCGCTGAGCCGACAAACAGCTGATCAGCAGTTTGTCAGCTCAGCGCGGCAGCCATTTAAATTTAAATGAAGCCGCGATTATTTAAATCGCCGTTTCATTTCCCTTTGCTGATCTGTCTAATCTACATGGCTCCATTCACGGAGCCATGTAGTTTAGACACACCCTTAAACACCTCTAGGGATGGAGACTCCACTACTTCCCTAGGGAACCCAGCCCCGTGCTTCACCACTCTCCCAGGGAAATCGTTTTTCCTAATATCCAACCTGGACCTCCCCCACCACAACTTGAGCCCATTGCTCCTTGTTCTGCCGCCTGTCACTACTGAGAACATCCTCTCTCCATCCTCTTTGGAACCCCCTTCAGGAAGCTGAAGGCCGCTATTAAATCCCCCTCCCTCTTTGCTTTTGCTTCTGCAGCTCAGTAGAGGCCGCACCAAGGCCCCGACTGGCAATGAGACCCCACCCCTGTGCCTCAGCTGGCTCTAGACAATGGAGAAGCAACTCACATGGGGTTGTCCTTGCCATTGTTGGCCAGGGAGTCTCCCACGTGGATCCGGGTCCCCTGCAGCCTCTCCCAACAGCAGTCTTCCCTGTTCTTGACAATCACCACGGAGACGGAATGCCGGCTGCCCAAGTCCACGCTCCACCAGGGCTCTGTGTCGAACATGGTGTGGCTGCAGGAGCCGTGATTGTACGTCCCGTTACGGTTTCCATCCACGGCCTTGCTAGGCCCAGAGAATTCATTCATGGAATCGAACGTGGACGACTGAGTGACCGGACGTCGCAGCGCCAAGTTCTGAGCTGGAATCAGAGGACGAGAAGAGGAGAGCAGAGAGATGCCCGTCACTGGGGGCATAAGGGGGCGGGGGTCCCAAAGCCCTCTCCTGCAACGGAGCCAGAGCTGCTTCCCGGCAGTGACACACAAACCGGGCACCATGTGAGAGGCGTGGAGCAGGTGGGGTGAAGTCCCAGAGGTAGCTGGGACCCTGGGAATAGGAGTGAGGGGAGCAGGATAATGCTGGCAGCGGGTTGGTGCCTGTTTCTCAGCCCAGAGAGTCTCTGTCAGCCCACCACATCCCCTCCCTCACAGGAGACACTCCCCAAGGCAGGGATGAGGCTGTCCTGCCAGCTGCAGCCCACGCCCAGGAGCAGCGGGAAGCGAAGAGTCTCCCAGGGCTTCTGCTGCCTCACTAGGCAGAGGCTGGCGCAGAGGAGACTGGGGTGTGACATAGAATCATAGAATAATAGGACTGGAAGGGACCTCGAGAGGTCATCGAGTCCAGCCCCCCGCCCTCAAGGCAGGACCAAGCTCCATCTACACCATCCCTGACAGATGTCTATCTAACCTGTTCTTAAATATCTCCAGAGAGGGAGATTCCACCACCTCCCTTGGCAATTTATTCCAATATTTGACCACCCTGACAGTTAGGAATTTTTTCCTAATGTCCAATCTAAACCTCCCCTGCTGCACTTTAAGCCCATTACTCCTTGTCCTGTCCTCAGAAACCAAGAGGAACAAATTTTCTCCTTCCTCCTTGTGACACCCTTTTAGATATTTGAAAACCGCTATCATGTCCCCCCTTAATCTTCTTTTTTCCAAACTAAACAAGCCCAGTTCATAAAGCCTGGCTTCATAGGTCATGTTCTCTAGACCTTTAATCATTCTTCTCGCTCCTCTCTTTCCAATTTCTCCACATCTTTCTTGAAATGTGGCGCCCAGAACTGGACACAGTACTCCAGCTGAGGCCTAACTAGTGCAGAGTAGAGCGGCAGAATGACTTCACGAGTTTTGCTTACAACACACCTGTTGATACAACCTTGAATCATATTTCCTTATTTTGCAACAGCATCACACTGTTGACTCATATTTAACCTGTGGTCCACTATGACCCCTAGATCCCTTTCCACCATTCTCCTTCCTAGACAGTCGCTTCCCATCTTGTATGTATGGAACTGATTGTTCCTTCCTAAGTGGAGCACTTTGCAATTCTCTTGATTAAACCTCATCCTGTTTACCTCTGACCATTTCTCTAACTTGCTAAGGTCATTTTGAATTATGTCCCTATCCTCCAAAGAAGTTGCAACCCCACCCAGTTTGGTATCATCTGCAAACTTAATAAGCGTACTCTCTATCCCAATATCTACATCATTGATGAAGATATTGAACAGTACGGGTCCCAAAACAGACCCTTGCGGAACTCCACTTGTTATCCCTTTCCAGCAGGATTTAGAACCGTTAACAACAACTCTCTGACTACGGTTATCCAGCCAATTATGCACCCACCTTATCGTGGCCCTATCTAAGTTATATTTGCCTAGTTTATCAATAAGAATATCATGTGAGACCGTATCAAATGCCTTACTAAAGTCTAGGTATATGACATCCACCGCTTCTCCCTTATCCACAAGGCTCGTTATCCTATCAAAGAAAGCTATCAGATTAGTTTGGCATGACTTGTTCTTCACAAACCCATGCTGGCTATTCCCTATCACTTTATTACCTTCCAAGTGTTTGCATATGATTTCCTTAATTACCTGCTCCATTATCTTCCCTGGGACAGACGTTAAACTGACCGGTCTGTAGTTTCCTGGGTTGTTCTTATTCCCCTTTTTATAGATGGGCACAATATTTGCCCTTTTCCAGTCTTCTGGAATCTCCCCTGTCTGCCATGATTTTTCAAAGATCATAGCTAAAGGCTCAGATACCTCCTCTATCAGCTCCTTGAGTATCCTGGGATGCATTTCATCAGGACCTGGTGACTTGCTGACATCTAACTTTCCTAAGTGATTTTTAACTTGTTCTTTTTGTATCCTATCTTCTAAACTTACCCTCTCTCTGCTTGTATTCACTACGTTAGGCACACCTCCAGACTTCTCGGTGAAGACCGAAACAAAGAAGTCATTGAGCATCTCCGCCATTTCCAAGTTCCCTGTTACTGCTTCTCCCTCCTCACTAAGCGGTGGGCCTACCCTGTCCTTGGTCTTCCTCTTGCTTTTAATGTATTTATAAAAGGTCTTCTTGTTTCCCTTTATGCCTGTAGCTAGTTTGATCTCATTTTGTGCCTTTGCCTTTCTAATCTTGCCCCTGCATTCCCGTGTTGCTTGCCTATATTCATCCTTTGTTAGTTGTCCTAGTTTCCATTTTTTATATGACTCCTTTTTTATTTTGAGATCATGCAAGATCTCCTTGTTAAGCCAAGCTGGTCTTTTGCCATACTTTCTATCTTTTCTACACAGCGGAATTGTTTGCTTTTGGGCCCTTAACAACGTCCCTTTGAAATACTTCCAACTCTCCTCAGTTGTTTTTCCCTTCAGTCTTGCTTCCCATGGGACCTTACCTACAAGTTCTCTGAGCTTATCAAAATCTGCCTTCCTGAAATCCATAACCTCAATTGTGCTGGTCTCCCTTCTACTTTTCCTTAAGATCATGAACACTATTATTTCATGATCACTGTCCCCTATACTGTCTTCCACTTTCAAGTTCTCAACTAGTTCCTCCCTATTTGTTAAAACCAAATCAAGAACAGCTTCTCCTCTGGTAGCTTTTTCAACTTTCTGAAACAGAAAGTTGTCTCCAATGCAGTCCAGAAACTTATTGGATAGCCTGTGCCCCGCTGTGTTAGTTTCCCAACATATGTCTGGATAGTTGAAGTGACATGAAAGGGAACAAGTTTCTATTCCCATTGTGCCAGCTCCTTACCCCATAGTGGTGTGATACAGCTCTGAGATAGAACCTCGACCTCACACAGGGTCAGATACTCCTCCCTGCCCGGGATGGTGATGGTCACATAGCGGCCCTCCAGCCCACTGCAGCAGATGGTGCTGAGGGATCCGGGTCTGGTGTCATCAATGGTCCCGCAGCTAAAGGAAAGAGCAGAAGCCAAGGAGACACAATGAGGTAGATGCGTTAGACCCACAGCGCCTGGTGAAATTCACCCGACAGAACCTAAGGAACTGGTGAGCCAAGCTCAGAACTATTCATGATGTGACGAAGCGGGCCAGGTGATTAGACGAAGCTTTCTAACCATTAGAGGAGTGAGGTTCTGGAACGGCCTTCCAAGGGAAGCAGTGGGGGCAAAAGATCTATCTGGCTTCAAGATTAAACTAGATGGGTTTATGAAGGGGATGGTTTGATGAGATAACATGATCTTGGTAACTAATTGACCATTCATTATCAGTGGGAAATAGGTCAAGGGAGGGATGATAGGAGTTACTATAGAGAATTTCTGGGTGTCTGGCTGGTGAGTCTTGCCCACATGCTCAGCGTTTAGCTGATCGGGAAGGAATTTTCCTCCAGGGTAGATTGGCAGAGGCCCTGGAGGTTTTTCGCCTTCCTCTGTAGCATGGGGTACAGATCACAGCTGGAGGATTCAGTAATGCTGATTTCTTCTCCAGGTGTTTGTCCACAGGGAGGAACTCAGAATGAGGACAGGTTCTAGAAGGGTGTGTGTGTGATGGGGTGTCGCTCACCCGCACTGACGGCCGCTAGGACTGGGGAGGCTCGCGCCATAGCCTTAGCATGGCGATGCGTCAGCGGCGGGGCACCCGGGATGCTGGAGGCCCCGGTGCATAAGGAGGGGAGAAGGAGGCCAGAAATTGGGGGAGACTTGTGGGAGAGGGCTGGGCTTGCTCTTGCAGCTGGCCGGATGGACGGACCAGAGCAACACCGGCGCGGACCAGGGCCTTCACCCCAGGTGCGGAGGAGGCAGCACGGAACCCTGTGCGGAGCGAGTTCCCTGGGGACCAACAGACGCCGTGGGCCCCCGGGTTGGAGTGGACATCCGATTCACAATTATAAAGGAGAGTGAACCCGGACTCCGGGTGGGGAGCTGGGTTCAGGTGGGAAATATTAGGACAGAATTAGGATGAGACTCACCCCCATGGCTGTTTCAGAGACCTAAGGTGGAAACCAGCAACAAAAAAAGAGAACCTGATTGCATCTAACTGCACATTCCCTATCTACTCACATTTCTTGTTCTCAGGTTCTGTCCTTTGTAGACATGAAAATGGCTGGACATTCCATGTCCATCTCCCAAGGTTTACTTCATCTTTCCTTAGCTTTGTAACTCTCCACAGTCCTACAACTCAGAGCTGGGTGGCCCAGGAGGCCAAGTGGATGGTCTGTGTCTTACCCAGGCCCACCCGTGTCCCTGCACCATTGACAAAAGAGTCAAAGCCTCGCGATGCTCGGAGGCGAAAAGGCCATGTGCTAGCCCCAGCTGCCAGTGAGACCCAACCCCTGTGTCTGAGCTGGGAGAAGTCATCTTGCTGCAGGCAAGGGGGAAGCAACTCACATGGGGTTGTCCTTGCCATTGTTCGCTAGGGAGTCTCCCACGTGGATCTGGGCTCCTTGCAGTCTCTTCGCACAACAGTCTTCCCTGTTCTTCACAATCACCATGGAGACGGAATGCCGTCTGCCCAAGTCCACGGTCCACCAGGGCCCCAAATCGAAAGAGGTATGGCTGCAGGAGCCGTGTTCATAATTCCCATCACGGCTACCATCCACAGCCCTGCCAGGCTTGTTCACTAAATTAGCATCCTCGACCGTGAACGACTGAGTGGCTGGACGTCCCAGCGCCAGGTTCTGAGCTGGAATCAGAGGGCGAGAAGAGGGGAGGTGGGACGTGCCCGTTGCCGGAAAGGGTGGGGCTCTACAAGATCTTTGTCCAACACGGAGCCAGAGCCGCCTCCTGGCAGGGACACACAAACCAGGCACCATGACAGAGCCAGATTCTCAGTGGGAGCTAGAGACCTAGGGAATGGGAGTGAGAAAAGGCTGGTGCTGGGGTCCCAGCCCACAAAGAGCCTCCCTCAGCCACCATGTTCTATACCCGGCTGAAACTGCTCCCCAGGCAGGGATGGGGCACAATGTTCACACGTGGAGCCTGCACCCCTGACTGCCTCTGCCGGCTGCAGCCCACGCCCAGGGGAGCAGTGGGAAGGGGAGAGTCTCCCACGGTTTCTGCTGCCTCACTAGGACTCAGAAGGGACTGGGGTAGATCATGAAAGGGAACCGGTTTCCAGTCACATTGTGCCAGCTCCTTACCTTCCGGCGGTGGGGCACACCCCTGAGATAGAACCTCGACCTCACAAAGGGTCAGATACTCCGACCTGCCCGGGATGACGATGGTGACATAACGACCCTCCAGCCCACTGCAGCAGATGGTGCTGAGGGATCCAGGTCTGTGGTCAGTGATGGTCCCGCAGCTAGAGGAAAAAGCAGAGGCCAAGAAGACAAAACAAGTTAGATGTGTTCAAATGCCAACACCTGCTGAAATTCACCCCACAGCACGTAGGGAAATAACGGAGTCAATCTCAGAACTAGTCAGGCTTTTATTGAGAAGTCACAAAGGATGGGTGAGGTCCCGGGGACTAGAGAAGGGCAAACCTTGCACCTATCTTTGAAAACAGAGAACAAAGAGGAAGTGGCAAATTCTGTAGCAATGAGCCCAACTTCAATACCTCACCAGACACTGAAATAAATGATCGGACAGTCTGAAAGCAGCGGGGGAAGAATACAGTGAAATGCCACAACGGACGTGGATTTGCAAAGAACAGCCCATGCCGTGCCTCTCGCATGCTCTTTAACACGCTAGCCAGCCTAATGGATGAGGGAGGAGAGTATTAGATGTGATTTGTCCAGGTCAGGTGTGGCCATCCCGCAGCTCGCGAGCTGCACGCAGCTCTTCCCCCTGTCAGTGCGACTCGTGAACTTGCCCCCAAGGCTCGCAAAGCCGCCCCCGTTTCCCAGCTCCTCTGTGCTCACCGGGGTAGGGGAACCGTCTGGATCCAAAAGGGTGGCTGCAGATGGGAGCCTACTGAGGCCAAAAAGCCTTCTTAAAGGGCCAGTATTTCTTTCTTTCTTTCTTTCTTTCTTTCTTTCTTTCTTTCTTTCTTTCTTTCTTTCTTTCTTTCTTTCTTCCTTCCTTCCTTCCTTCCTTCCTTCCTTCCTTCCTTCCTTCCTTCCCTTCCCTTCCCTTCCCTTCCCTTCCCTTCCCTTCCCTTCCCTTCCCTTCCCTCCCTCTCTCCCTTTCTTCCTTCTTTCCTTCCTCCCTCCCTCCTTCCCTTCCTTCCTTCCTTCCTTCCTCCCATTTTTGGGGGGACTCTTTTTTTTTCTCTACCATTTTTTTTGCCACGGCTTTTCACGCTGGATCTTAGCTCTTCATCCAGAATGGGTTGGCTACCCCTGGTCAAGATCAGGGCTACTCAACACACTGCCCATGGGCAGAGATCAACACATGGCTTGGGGGTGGGAGCCAAAACAAAATTAGTCAATATAATGGTCTTCTGTTGATATGCGTTTTATTAGTTAAATTCTAGGGCTTTAATTGCTCATTGAAAGTACTGTCATATAGGTGGCAATCAGGGGAAATGTTGCATTTTATTGCAATGAGCAGAACTGGCTTAAATGGGGCCTGCGTGTAGTATAGTCTTGCCTTAATATTTGTATTTATGACCATCAGTGTGAAAGAAGCTATTTGCATATATTTGCATATATATTCACATGTATATGCAACCACACATAAGCGGTGGCCCCCAGGTCTTCCAAAGTTGAGTAGTCCAGCTCTATATTTTAGGAAAGCTTTTGAGAGAATCCAATGCAACACTCTTGTCATATGCAAACGAGGGAAAGACGGTCTAGGGATGTGCCCTGCGTTGGGCACTGGTCTCTATGTTCATTAATGACGTTGACATTGGCGCACCGAGTAGGGTTATAAAATGTGCAGGTGAAACCAAGCCGGGAGGGGTTGTAAGAACATTGGGGGTAAGGAAGAAAATGCAAAATCATCTTGATAATGTGGGGAACTGGCGTGAAAACTAGCAGGAGCAATTCAATAAAGGGAAGTGCTGTTCCGCGGAAGGAAAATGTCTAACTCCCATATAAGGGAAAGACACATTAGACCCACTCAGCTCTGGCACATGTTCTGAGGGCTTGTGGCGAGCCATTTCTGGGATACTGTGAAGAAGTGGGCTGTGCCCAGAAATCTCATGATCGCAGCTACATGTTTTGTTCGTCTTTCAGGTGCTACTAGACTATTCGTTGTTTTTAAATTGTTTCCAGGTTTTGAATTGAATTGTAATATACCCACTTCCTGTTCTACTAACGCCGTGGAGGGGAGAGACCCCACTGGAGCTCACGGAGGGCAGTGGACTCTCGTAGATTACCGCACGGGCAGATACATCTGGGTTCTATGTAAGAACATTGGCCAGACTAGGTCAGACCAAAGGTCTATGTACCCCAGTGGCCAATGCCAGGTGCCCCATAGGGAATGCACACAACAGGCAATCATTGCCTAATTCATCCCGCCACCCTTTTCGAGCCCCTGGCAAAACATGGTGCTGGATCTCCGGCTACAGGGGCTAATAGCCACTGAGGGACCTATTCTCCATGAACTGTTCTTGTTCTTTTCAGAACCCTATTATAGTTTTGGCCTTCACAGCATCCTCTGGCAAGGAGTTCCACAGGTTGACAGTGAAGAAATACTTTGAGTCTTTTGTTCCCTTTACTTAGGGAGATCCCAGGAAGGCAACCTAGGAGAGGTGCCCAGGAGGGAAGAAGCTCCAAAGGGGAGAGCTATGTGTGCCAAGCCCCTAAGGGCTGTTTCCCCTGAAGCTAATTACTGACGGACACAGTGGATTCTCCTTCCCCTGGAGACCTGGGGATGGGAAAGGTCCCTCCAGGCCTCAGGAGTCTCTGGAGCCAGGAACCCCAGTTCCTGTTGGCTCAGGTGTGATGATTCTGCAGGAGGAACAGCTGTGAGGGCAGAGACAGAACAGGCGGGGCTGGAGAGCTCTCAGCTGTTCTGCATCATGCAGGGAGCTGGAGGGGAGGAGAAGGGTGCAGAGCAAGTATCATAGTGGGGGGGAGGGGCTGAGCCTCGCCAAGCAGCCTGGCATGGCCCTGCCCATGCTGGGCTCCTGAGCTCCCCGTCCCTTCCCACTGTTTGTGGCCCAGGCTGGGGCTGGTGCCATCAGATGACCTGTCACATGTGACCTGGGGAGGCTGGGGCTGCTGGCTGCCCAGGACCTGGAATTGGAGGCACTGAGGCTGGCAGATGAGGTTGGGGTGCCCTGGGCATCTGGGGAAGGGACGGAGAGAAGGGGGACCACAGGGGGAAGGAAGACGCTTGGGGCACAACAGCGAATTCACCTGCTGCCCATGAGGAGGGGCGCAAAGAGTCGGGGGGGTTTACCTGTCCAGGGAAAGGAGCACACGGGGCGGGAAGCGGAGTGGCAGGAAGGGCAGGCAGCAGGTGGGGCGAAGTCCAAGAGGGGATGAGCCGTGGATGAAAGAGGCGTCATGCACCCCGGGCAACTCAGGAAGACGGTGTCCCCCCTCCACTGGCGCTACAGCTGAGTTGGGGTTTGTCTGGAGGCCAAGGGGGGGCTGCACCCCACCCAGCTCACCCATGGCCATGCCCCTGCACCCCTGCAAAGCACTCCTAGCCCCAGGCAGCTCAGAGGGGAAGAGGCTGCACCGTGGCCCTGGCTGGCAATGAGGCCCCAGCCCGTGTCTGGCCTGGGAGGTCTCATCTCACCGCAGACAAGGGGGAAGCGACTCACATGGGGTTGTCCTTGCCGTTGTTGGCCAGGGAGTCTCCCACGTGGATCTGGGCCCCCTTCAGCCTCTCCCAACAGCACTCTTCCCTGTTCTTCACGATCACCACGGAGACGGAATGCCGGCTGCCCAAGTCCACGGTCCACCAGGGATCTGTGTCGAGCTGAGTGTGGCTGCAGGAGCCTCGCTCCCACACCGCTTCATGGTTTCCATCCACGGCCTTGCTAGCCAGGGCTTCTCCAAGGCTGTCGTGCAACGTGGACGACTGCGTGGCCGGACGTCCCAGCGCCAAGTTCTGAGCTGGAATCAGAGGGTGAGAGGAGGGGAGGTGGGACGTGCCCGTTGCCGGGGGCGGGGCCTCTAGAAGCCCTTTCTCCCACATAGACCAAAGCCATTTCCTGATGGTGACACACAAACCAGCCACCACATGCGAGCCAGGTTCACAATAGGAACTTGGGCAGGAACGACAGCAGGGTGGTGCTGGGCGATCAGCCCACCTGTCCCATAGCTCACTGGCATGGGGCATGATGTTCACTTGGGGCCCCTCCCACCTACCCCTGCCAGCTGCAGCCCACGCCCAGGGGAGCAGTGGGAAGGGGCGATGTTCCCAGGGTTTCTGCTGTCTCGCTAGGCAGAGGCTGACGCACAGGGGACATGAAAGGGAACAGGTCTCCAGTCACATTGTGCCAGCTCCTTACCCCCTAGTGGTGGGGTACAGCCCTGAGAGAGAACCTCGACCTCACACAGGGAGAGAAACTCCCGCCTGCCCGGGATGACGATGGTGACGTAGCGGCCCTCCAGCCTGTTGCAGCAGATGGTGCTGAGGGATCCGGCAGTGGGGTCGGTGATGGTCCCGCAGCTAAAGGAAAGTGCAGACGCCAAGAAGCCAAAACAAGATGGAAACATCCAAACCCACAACGCCTGGTTAAATGACCCTGCGGCACTTAAGGGAGTATCTGGCCCAGTCTCATGGTACCACAGCAGTGACAGCGATGGACCAACCCTTTTCTATCGCTAGGCCCTGGGGCAGTTGCCTTCCTGGGCCCCGCCCATCAGCAGGTCGGGGCGAGTGTCACTCGGGGATGTCGTCAGGACGGGATTGTGTGTAAGACGTGGGCAGTGACTGACCCACTAGAGGGCTCAGCTGGAGCACCGTGTCCTGCTTCCCACCCCGCACTTTAAATGTGGAAAATGGAATAGGCTCTAATGGGCAGCAGCCGAAACGACAAGCTGCCTCAGGCACAGGCGGAAGGACCTGGGCGGGTGTAGTCAGGAGGAGAAGGATGATGAAAACCTCTTCCTGCACCCAACTTCCGGCCCCAGAAGTGACTCCCCCTGCGCCCAAACTCCTTCCCAGACGTTGCCCCATGAAATGCCTCCTGGACCCCAATCCTGCCCCCGGGCTCAGCCCAGAGCACCACTCACACTCCAAATCCCTTTGCCCCAAACGAGAGATGCCACCCCAACCCCCTACCTCCGCCTGGGGAAAGCGAGTGAGGAGGAGGGAGAAGGGAAGGAAGTGGGGCCAGGTTATCTGGGTTGGAGATAGATCTTACATTGCACTTAAATTGAAAAAGTGGTCTTGTGGTTAAAAAGGTTGGGGACCACTGGGTTAGAGGGCTGGGGCACATGGCCTACGAGGAGAGGCTGAGGGAGTTGGGTTTGTTGAGTCTGCAGAAGGGAAGAGTGAGGGGGGATTTGAGAGCAGCCTGCAACTCCCTGCAGGGGGGTTCCAGAGAGGCTGGAGAGAGGCTGTTCTCAGTGGGGGCCGATGGCAGAACAAGGAGCAATGGGCTCAAGGTGCAGTGGGGGAGGTCTAGGTTGGAGATTAGGACAAACTCTTTCCCTAGGCGGGTGGTGAAGCCCTGGGATGGGTCCCTAGGGAGGGGGTGGAGTCTCCATCACTAGAGGGCTGTGTCTACACTGGCATGAATTTCCGGAAATGCTTAAAACGGAATACTATTCCGTTTTCAGTTTTTCCGGGAAAGGAGCGTCTACATTGGCAGGCTGCTTTTCCGGAAAAGCCCTTTTTCCGGAAAAGCGTCTGTGGCCAATGTAGACACGCTTTTCCGGAAAAGAGCCCAGATCGCCATTTTCACGATTGGGGCTTTTTTCTGGAAAAGACTACTGGGCTGTCTACACTGGCCCTTTTCCGGAACAGTGTTCCAGAATAAAGACTTATGCCCGAGTGGGAGCAGAATAGTTTTTCCAGAATAGCGGCTGATTTTGTACAGTAGAGCGTCGTTGCTTTTCCGGAAATTCAAGGGCCAGTGTAGACAGCTCGCAGCTTATTCCGGAAAAGCGCATGATTTTCCGGAATAAGTAGCCCAATGTAGACACAGCCAAGGGGCTCGTCTACACTGGCCCCTTTTCCGGAAGGGGCATGTTAATTTCACCTATCGTAGTAGGGAAATCCGCGGGGGATTTAAATATCCCCCGCGGCATTTAAATAAAAATGTCCGCCGCTTTTTTCCGGCTTTTAAAAAAGCCGGAAAAGAGCGTCTACACTGGCCCCGATCCTCCGGAAAAAGCGCCCTTTTCCGGAGGCTCTTATTCCTACTTCGAAGTAGGAATAAGAGCCTCCGGAAAAGGGCGCTTTTTCCGGAGGATCGGGGCCAGTGTAGACGCTCTTTTCCGGCTTTTTTAAAAGCCGGAAAAAAGCGGCGGACATTTTTATTTAAATGCCGCGGGGGATATTTAAATCCCCCGCGGATTTCCCTACTACGATAGGTGAAATTAACATGCCCCTTCCGGAAAAGGGGCCAGTGTAGACGTAGCCAAGGTGTTTAAGTCTCGGCTTGACAAAGCCCTGGCTGGGCTGATTTACTTGGGGTTGGTCCTGCTCTGGGCAGGGGGCTGGACTCGATGCCTCCTGAGGGCTCTGCCCGCCCTGGAATTCTACGTCTCCTTTCAGTCTTCTCCTGTCCAGACTAAACAAGCCCAGTTCTTTCAGTCTTCCCTCATAGCTCATGTTCTCTAGACCCTTCATCATTCTCATAGCTCTTCTCTGGACCCTCTCCAATTTCTCCATTTCTTTCTTGAAATGTGATGCCCAGAACTGGACCCACTACTCCACTTGAGGCCTAATCAGCACAGAGTAGAGCGGAAGAATGACTCCTCGGGTCTTGCTCACAATGCTCCTGTTAATGCCTCCCAGAATCAGGTTTGCTTTTTTTTGCAAGTGTCACACTGTTGACTCATCAATTTGTGGTCCACTCTGACCCCTAGGTCCCTTTCTGCCGGACTCCTTCCTAGACAGTCGCTTCCCGTTCTGTATGTGTGACACGGATTGGTCCTTCCTAAGTGGAGCACTTTGCATTGGTCCTTATTAAACTTTATCCTGTTTCCCTCCAGCTATTGCTCTAGTTTGTCCAGAACATTTTGAATTCTGACCCTCGCCCCCAAAGCACCTGCCACCCCTCCCAGCTTGGGATCATTTGCAAACTTAATAAGCGTCCTCTCTGTGCCAATATCTAAATTATTGATGGAGACATTGAACAGAACCAACAGCTCTGCACTGACATCTGACAACTCCCTCCGCACCCTGGGACCTTGAAGTCCTGGAACCTTGACCTGTCCTGGGCCCCGAAGAGAACATGGGCTGGAAGGGGAAATCCCCTTCACCTCCAGCTGCTAACCCCCCCCTAAGTGAACAACTATTAATCTAACCGGACAGCCAGCACAGAGCTGGTTGCATGAGGGATACGAGGGACTTGCAAAGCAAGAGAGCCACGAGCTCCAACAGCCATCGATGGCGGTAGGAAGGAACTGAGGGGTGCTTGGGTCGGCCGGGTCACACACAGTGTGCAGCACCGGCACCGTTCCCAGGAGCTCCACAGCCAGCCCAAGGGGTCACAAATGCAAGAAGTATGGGTATATACAAATACAAGAAGTATGGGTAATAAGCAGGAAGAACTGGAATTGCTAACCAATAAATACAACTATGATATCATTGGTATTACAGAAACCTGGTGGGATGGGACGCACGATTGGAATGTTGGTATGGAAGGGTACGGCTTGCTCAGGAAGGAGAGACAGGGAAAAAAGGGAGGAGGGGTTGCCTTGTATATTAAAAATGTACACACTTTGACTGAAGTGGAGATGAACGTAGGAGATAGCTGTGTAGAGAGTCTCTGGGTTAAGCTAAAAGGGGTAAAAATGAGGGTGATATCATGCTAGGAGTCTACTACAGGCCACTTAGCCAGTGGAAGAGGTGGATGAGGCCTTTTTTAAACAATTAACAAAACTATCCAAAGCCCAAGATTTGGTGGTGATGGGGGACTTCAACTATCCAGACATATGTTGGGAAACTAACACAGCGGGGCACAGGCTATCCAATAAGTTTCTGGACTGCATTGGAGACAACTTTCTGTTTCAGAAGGTTGAAAAAGCTACCAAAGGAGAAGCTGTTCTGGATTTGGTTTTAACAAATAGGGAGGAACTAGTTGAGAACTTGAAAGTGGAAGACAGTATAGGGGACAGTGATCATGAAATAATAGAGTTCATGATCTTAAGGAAAGGTAGAAGGGAGACCAGCACAATTGAGGTAATGGATTTCAGGAAGGCAGATTTTGATAAGCTCAGAGAACTTGTAGGTAAGGTCCCATGGGAAGCAAGACTGAAGGGAAAAACAACTGAGGAGAGTTGGAAGTATTTCAAAGGGACGTTGTTAAGGGCCCAAAAGCAAACAATTCCGCTGTGTAGGAAAGATAGAAAATATGGCAAAAGACCAGCTTGGCTTAACAAGGAGATCTTGCATGATCTCAAAATAAAAAAGGAGTCTCATAAAAAATGGAAACTAGGACAACTAACAAAGGATGAATATAGGCAAGCAACACGGGAATGCAGGGGCAAGATTAGAAAGGCAAAGGCACAAAATGAGATCAAACTAGCTACAGGCATAAAGGGAAACAAGAAGACCTTTTATAAATACATTAAAAGCAAGAGGAAGACCAAGGACAGGGTAGGCCCACCGCTTAGTGAGGAGGGAGAAGCAGTAACAGGAAACTTGGAAATGGCGGAGATGCTCAATGACTTCTTTGTTTCGGTCTTCACCGAGAAGTCTGGAGGTGTGCCTAACGTAGTGAATACAAGCAGAGAGAGGGTACGTTTAGAAGATAGGATACAAAAAGAACAAGTTAAAAATCACTTAGGAAAGTTAAATGTCAGCAAGTCACCAGGTCCTGATGAAATGCATCCCAGGATACTTAAGGAGCTGATAGAGGAGGTATCTGAGCCTTTAGCTATGATCTTTGAAAAATCATGGCAGACAGGGGAGATTCCAGAAGACTGGAAAAGGGCAAATATTGTGCCCATCTATAAAAAGGGGAATAAGAACAACCCAGGAAACTACAGACCGGTCAGTTTAACGTCTGTCCCAGGGAAGATAAAGGAGCAGGTAATTAAGGAAATCATATGCAAACACTTGGAAGGTAATAAAGTGATAGGGAATAGCCAGCATGGGTTTGTGAAGAACAAGACATGCGAAACTAATCTGATAGCTTTCTTTGATAGGATAACGAGCCTTGTGGATAAGGGAGAAGCGGTGGATGTCATATACCTAGACTTTAGTAAGGCATTTGATACGGTCTCGCATGATATTCTTATTGATAAACTAGGCAAATATAACTTAGATAGGGCCACGATAAGGTGGGTGCATAATTGGCTGGATAACCGTAGTCAGAGAGTTGTTGTTAACGGTTCTAAATCCTGCTGGAAAGGGATAACAAGTGGAGTTCCGCAAGGGTCTGTTTTGGGACCCGTACTGTTCAATATCTTCATCAATGATGTAGATATTGGGATAGAGAGTACGCTTATTAAGTTTGCAGATGATACCAAACTGGGTGGGGTTGCGACTTCTTTGGAGGATAGGGACATAATTCAAAATGACCTTAGCAAGTTAGAGAAATGGTCAGAGGTAAACAGGATGAGGTTTAATCAAGAGAAATGCAAAGTGCTCCACTTAGGAAGGAACAATCAGTTCCATACATACAAGATGGGAAGCGACTGTCTAGGAAGGAGCATGGCGGAAAGGGATCTAGGGGTCATAGTGGACCACAAGTTGAATATGAGTCAACAGTGTGATGCTGTTGCAAAAAAAGCAAATATGATTCTAGGTTGTATCAACAGGTGTGTTGTAAGCAAAACTCGTGAAGTCATTCTGCCGCTCTACTCTGCACTAGTTAGGCCTCAGCTGGAGTACTGTGTCCAGTTCTGGGCGCCACATTTCAAGAAAGATGTGGAGAAATTGGAAAGGGTACAGAGAAGAGCGACAAGAATGATTAAAGGTTTAGAGAACATGACCTATGAAGCCAGGCTTCATGAACTGGGCTTGTTTAGTTTGGAAAAAAGAAGATTAAGGGGGGACATGATAGCGGTTTTCAAATATCTAAAAGGGTGTCACAAGGAGGAAGGCGAAAATTTGTTCCTCTTGGTTTCTGAGGACAGGACAAGGAGTAATGGGCTTAAAGTGCAGCAGGGGAGGTTTAGATTGGACATTGGGAAAAAATTCCTAACTGTCAGGGTGGTCAAATATTGGAATCAATTGCCAAGGGAGGTGGTGGAATCTCCCTCTCTGGAGATATTTAAGAACAGGTTAGATAGACATCTGTCAGGGATGGTGTAGACGGAGCTTGGTCCTGCCTTGAGGGCGGGGGGCTGGACTCGATGACCTCTCAAGGTCCCTTCCAGTCCTATGATTCTATGATTCTATGAAAACTTCCGGCAGCCGTGTGTACGGTGCGTACAGAACTCAACTGGAACACGCATGAGCAGGCACTCCAAGAACTACCCAGGCTCACATTGCTATCAGGCTGTTTCCCCCAACACTAATTACCGGGGGAGATGATGGATTTTCCAGCCCCTGGAGCCCTTGGGTCAAGGCCAGACACCTGTCGAACAGACACGCTGGAGCTTGCAGAGATTGCGGGCTCAGCACAGAATCACTGCGCGAGGTTCCCATGCTCACACCAGGGGCTGGAGAGCAACGGCTCCAGCGTGCATGGCCTGGCAGAAGTTGCTGTGCTCACTGCCATGCAATTCCCTTCTGGCCCAGGCCACCACTGCCATGGTGTAGTTAGGAAGGGAAATATGGGTGAAGCCTGACCTTTAGGTAGGCAGGAACTGCTGGGAGGCACGGGAAGGAGACAGGAGGGAGGGGCCCAGCTGCCCTACCCACCTCCACCTGCCCCTTGTCGCTCAGCAGGCACAAGAGGATGAAAATACAGTGGGTGCTCAGCACCCCCAGCCGCCTCCCCAGCCAGCTGTATCCCACCCACCCACCTCGCCCTCCACTCTCAGCTCTTCTGCAGCATGCAGGGGGTGCTGGAGGGCAGCGGGAAGATGGTGGGGAGTGAGTATTATCGGGGGGGGGGGACTGAGTCAGCCTGGCGTTGCCCTGTCCGTGCTCTGTCCCCAGGAGGGCCTGAGCTCCCAACCCTTCCCGCCCTTCATGGCTCAGGCTGGGGCTGGTGCCCCCAGATGACCTGCCATATGGGACTTGGCGAGGCTGGAGGAGATGCCTGTCCAGGGCTCTCGGAGCGGGGGCGCTCAGGCCGCTGGGACCAGCAGACGCAGTGGGGGTGCGCCAGTCTCCTCATTGCAGGAGGAATAATGGCAGTTCGAATTAGGAGCTTTCATTTGAACTACCTAGGCTGTGCCGCGTGTAGCCACGGGCAGGGAGTTCGAACAATGGGGCATTTAAAAATGGCGGCACCTGGGAACATGCAAATAAAGCCTGGGATATTTCAATCCCGGGCTTCTTTTTCAAGTTCAAATGCCTACATTAGCCACCCTCGTTCGAACTAGGGGGCTAGTGCAGACATACCCTAGGAGGGAATGGAAGAGGAGGGCTAGGTCCTGGGACAGAAGTGGAGGAACCAGTGGCTAACCTCCCCTATAGCCAGTCACCTGCTCCCTATGAGGAGCAGCGGGGGCAGAAAGAGGTGGGGGGAAGGGCACATCTAGCGAAAGAGGCAAAACTGGGCAGGAAGCAGGGGGCCAGGAATGGAAAGTGGCCGTGGAGGTGGGGCAAAGAGGGGATGAGCCCTGGGACAGAACGGGAGTCCTGCACCTCCAGCAACTCGGGAAAGACAGTGCCACTCTGTTTACCCTACAGCTGAGAGTTGCCTGGGCTGGGAAGCCAAGCGGGTGGGGCTGCACCCACCCTGGCCCAGCTGTGGCTAGGCCTCTGCCCCACCTGCAAAGCACTCTCCGCCTCAGGCAGCTTAGAGGTATCAGGCCGCCTGGCTGCCTAAGAGACCCGACCCCCCGTGCCTGAGCTTGGAGGACTCAGCTCACTGCAGACAATGGAGAAGTAACTCACATGGCGTTGTTGAGTTCATGGTAATTCTGGGAGTCTCCCACGTAGATCTGGGCCCCCTTCAGTCTCCTCCAACAACACTCCTCTTCCCTGTTCTTCACAATCACCATGGAGACAAAATGCCGGCTGCCCAAGTCCACAGTCCACCACGGATCTCTTTCAAGCCCGGTGTGGCTGCAGGAGCCCTGATCATGATACCCATTACGTTTTCCGTCCACGGCCCTTGCAGGCACGGCTTCCCCAGCGTCGTCCCAGTACGTGGACGACTGAGTGGCCGGACTTTCCATCGCCAGGTTCTGAGCTGGAATCAGAGGGCGAGAAGAGGGGAGGTGGGATGAGCCCATCGCCAGGGCCTCAGGATGGTTTTCGTCCTAAATGGCATTAGAACTAGGCACCGCGTGAGAGCCAGGTTCACACTGGGTCTCAGGGCCTTGCGGGCAGCAGGGACTGGGGTGTAACGTAACAGGGCACGTCACTGTGCCAGCTCCTTACCCCCTGGCGTTGGGGTGCAGTCCTGAGAGACCCCAGGCTCTGCGAGGATCCCAATCGCCATCCACAGGCACCAGAGAAGCGCCATCCTCGCACTGCCAACACAGGAGAGCAGAATCAGCTACGGTCATGGCACGGTTCAGATGGCACCTCCCACCCACGGCTGGGCCTGATTTTTCCAAGAAGGAAACTGAGACACAGGGAGCAGCCAGTTGTCTAAGATCCTGAAGCGGGTGTGGGGCAAACCTGTGGCTGGAACCAGGGTGCCTGACAATCTATCCCCCTCCTCTGCCCACTGCTCCATCTCACTGTGTGTGACCATGTCTGCTGATGAGTTTCCACCAGGGAGGTTTGACGTAGATTAATTTAATCATTGTGTGACTGTATCAAAACGTAGTGATTCCACGATGATTCGATGGCTGCAGGCAGTGTGTTTCTGGCCCCACTCCCGGGGAGCCCCCGCCACCTGTGGGGAGCTGGCTCCCCCCGAGCACTGGCTCCTGCCTGCCCCCCTCTGCTTTTGTGGGAGGCAGAGGGAAGAGGGGGGTGTAGACGGCTCTGCGGAGCAGGTCTGCCCAGAAAGTCTGCTTAAAAGCCAGCTCCCCCGGTGTATTGGCTCCCACCGACTCCCCTCACCCTCCACGCTGCACCCTGTCTACCAGAGGGACCAGTGCAGGGACAGCGGGAGGGGGCTCAGAGAACTCCAGGAGATCCAATGCTCATGGGGAGGCAGCTTAAAAGCCAGTTCCCCATGGACACCGGCTCCCGTCACCCCCCTTTGCCCTCTGAAACAGGGACAGCGGAACGTGAGTAGCCAATAGGATTAACCAATAAACCCAGTCTGATCGGTTCATCTACTTGACTACACGCTCACATTCCCCGTTTCCACGGGCCTAAGCGGCAGGGTTAAGCGGCACTGCCTGAGGCTTGATGAAATGGGGTTTCAGCCAGACCCTGACAGGGTCCACTCGGTGAACACCCAGCTGGAGAGAAGTGCTCACGCGGCCAACTTCTCCCTTGGCTTCTGCCGGGCCAAAGACCGGAGAGTCAGCAGCGCTGGATTCACAACCCTTCCTAGACAACAGGGGGAGCCGCCCAGCAAAGCTCATTTCCAGGGAAATTCCCTGGGGCGGATGCCCGATCACCCTTCCAGCCCCACTCCCACCCTCGTCTGAGGACTCCGCCGGAGCCTGGCTCTTTTGCCAATGGCACTGGGGTGAATCGCACCCTCGCTGTATCGAGGGAGTGTCTCTGGAAGGGCTTTAAGTCAGAGGGGCCATGGCCTCGCCTGGCAGGAGGCAAAGGCAGGTATAAAAGTCCACTGATCAGCTGGGGCAGAAGGGAAGAGGGACTCACCAGCTCACCTGGGCACCTGCCGTCACCGGCTTTGGGAGACAGGTAGAAACTCCAGTTCTCTTCCAGGAGCTTCAACCGCTACAGCCTTGTTATCCCGTCTTGGGCCGGTCTGTGGGTGTCCAGCCGCTTTTATCCAGTTCCCAGTGGGTGGCACGGTGACTGGTTACTGCTTTGCAAGCCGACGGACACGGACCAATGAGGATGTGACTAACGAAGTCAAGTTTGCCAACAGTGACTCGATGTCCCACTTTTAAAGGGACTGTCCTGCCTTTCAGCCTTCCCGGCTGTGTCCCTGCGCTAAAAAACGGGCCAGTTGTCAGATGTCTTTGTCTCTCCCCTCCAGTCAGTACTGGTGGGTCCTGCTGCTGGCCGGAGCTTTGCTCCCAGCTGCTCCCCCAAGTATTGCACAGGGTCGATCCCCCACAGATATTAGTCCCAGACAGAACAAACGCAACCAACTTACTTAAGTACCAACTTTACACAGATCTTACGAGAAAGAAACATCAGAAATAACCGTAACAAGTCCAACTTACTCTCTGCAACGTCACTTGGCTACCTTAGGGTCCACATCCATTATCTGCACACTTCTACAGGGACACAAAAGAGAGAATGAAATCAATCGAAACCGGTCAGTCCCCACAGTGTCAGAGTGAGAAGAGACACATGGGAGGTTTTTTCGGGTAAGAAAGACAATACCCCCGTTTGAGAATACAACATAAAAAGCAGCATCTGAATGTATCCACACAGCCATGTGAATGTCCTGCAGCCACCGTTATAGTTACCAGGGTGCTACTCGGATGATACTAATAGCTGCGTAGATTGGGCCCAAGCAGAGGAGCCAGGTTCTGTCGGCCAAGTCCCGTACTGACTTTTCTTATGCTGGTCTCTACGTTTTGCTGAACTCTATTGTAATTAATTTCCTTGCAACAAAGGGTTATTTCAAGAGTCCCTTCATTGTCATGGAATCCTAGAACTGGACAGGACCTCGAGAGGTCATCGAGCCCAGTCCCCTGCCCTCATGGCAGGACCCAGCACTGTCTAGATCATCCCTGATAGATGCCTGTCTAACCTGCTGTGTATTCCAGTGTTTCACCACCCTGACAGGTAGGAAGTTTTTCCTAATGTCCAACCTAAACCTCTCCTGCTGCAGTTTAAGCCCATTGCTTCTTGTCCTGTCCTCAGAGGCCAAGGAGAACAATTTTCCCTCCTCCTCCTTGAAACACCCTTTTAGATACTTGAAAACTGCTCTCATGTCCCCTCTCAGTTGTCTCTTTTCAAAATTAAACCAGCCCAATTCCTTTAGCTCCTGTTTTCTAGACCTTTCATTGTTTTTGTTGCTCTGCTCTGGATCTTCTCCAATTTCTCCACAGCGTTCCTGAAATGTGGGGCCCAGAACTCGACACACTACTCCTGACTGAGGCGTAATCAGCGCAGAGTAGAGCGGAAGAACGACGTCTCGGCTCTTGTTTACAACACTCCTGCTCATGCATCCCAGAATCATGGCTGCATTAGCATTTTGATGACCTTTTCTGGGTGTTGGCACATTCGGGTCTCTAAGCGATTTTGTTATTTTAAAACTCCGGGGGCGCTTCAGGGTCATCAATCTGCCCCTTGTTACTCATTAGGTACAACGGGTGCATTTGATAGTCTCTTGTTGACCCTGAGTTTCCGGCCCCTCCTTTGCCATCTGGACGCTGTAATGGCCTCTGCTCTTATCTTTCCCCATGCGTGCATTCCTCGCTCGCACAAACGAGGATTACATCGTTTCTTTCATAAAGTCCGCACAGAACATTCTAGGATTAGGAGCTAATTATTATAGAAGTTTTCCACCCTAAAAAGCTAATCCAAACATAATTAAATCTTATGTTCTAAGGACAAAAGGATGAGCACAGTGCCTACCACGGGCTCTTCTGGTCTGTTCCTGCCTTAACGTCAGTGACAGACACAGATAACGCATCTGATGCGTCTCTACCAATGGATTTTTGTGCTAGGTGGCCGGCAGGGTCCACCAAGGCATATTACATCATACAAAGCTAAAACGAATGATTAAAACTCCACATGACAATGCCACTCAAATACCACAGTTCTGTGGCTGCTACAGAAATACAGACAAGAGAAACTCCGAGTTCCCAAAGCCTTAGGCTGAGTTAACCGGAGCCTCAGAGTACGTCTACACTAGCACGTTAGTTCGAGCTAGGTAGGGTAATTAGGGCAAGTGGAGTTGCAAGCGGAGTTAAATATCCTGGGCTTCATTTGCATGTTCCTGGGCGCCGCCATTTTAAAATTCCCCTTAGTCCGAACTCCGTGCCCACGGCTATACGTGGCACGGAGTAGGTAGTTCGAATTAAAGATCCTAATTCAAACTACCGTTACTCCTCCATATTGTGGGGGTCGCAAACTGTGTTAACAGTAAATGCAGATATGACCACCATTGCTTACAGTTATTGTGAGAATGCACAATGCAGAAAAGTCAGACTGTTTTTAATTCAGTTAAAAGGAGAGACCCAATACACTTGGATGGACAGAAGCTGTTCCTTCAGGCTATGTCTACACGGCAGGCTTCTTGCACAAGAACTGCTTCGTGCAAGAGTTCTTGTGCAAAAATTCTTGTGCAAGAGCGTGTCCACACTGCCATGTGCTTTTGTGGAAGAGTGTCCATGGCAGTGTGGACACTCTCTTGCACAAGAAAGCTCTGATGGACATTTTAGCCATAGGTCTTCCTTGTGCAAGAAACCCATTGCCTGTCCGCACTGCCTTCTTGTGGAAGAGCTCTTGCACAAGAGGGCTTAGTCCTCATGGGGAGAGGAATAACTCTTGCACAAGAAACCCTGTTTTCCTACACTTTACTGTAAATTTACTTGTGCAAGAACACACGTGCAGTGTGGATGCCCTGCAAGTTTTTGCAGACGAACGGCCGTTCTTGTGCAAGAAGCCTGCAGGGTAGACGTAGCCATAGTGTATTTGACATTGGGCCACACCTAACGATTTCTGTGATCTCAGCTCTTGGCCAGAGCACAGACCAGGCACAAGACATTCCAGCATCCTCTGGAATACATTTACATACAGAAGAGACGCCTTATGGAGCCTTTCCTTAACTCTATCATTGCAACAGTGGGGAGAAATGGGTTGGACCAGTCTTATAACTCATACCTGGAGTACATGCAGCCTGCTGACTCACCTCCCACCCCAGCTTAATCTATAGGTCTCTGAGGCTGTGTCTACACTGGAGGGGCTTTTGTGCAAGAACGCTTGTGCAAGAACACGTCCACACGGCCATGTGCTTTTGCACAAGAGCATCCATGGCAGTGTGGACGCTCTCTTGCGCAAGAAAGCTCTGATGGCCATTTTAGCCATAGGGGTTCTTGCACAAGGAACCCCTGCCACGTGTCCATACTGCCCTCTTGTGCGAGAGGGCTTACACTTGTTAGAAAAGAGCGTAGCTCTTGCGCAACAAGCCCTGTCTTCCGACACCGTACTGTAAATCTTCTTGCGCAAGAGCAGGCGGGCCATGTGGACGCTCTGCAGGTTCTCGCGCAAGAACCCACCAGTGTAGACAGAGCCAGACTGTGCTTGCGAGCGGGGAAGCGTTGCCTCCCAGAGGTGCTCTGTGAATTTCCCAGGTTACTGGGTGGGGGCTCTAGCCAGTTCTGTGATGGATGGAGACCCACCCCTAGATATCAAACCGGGCCCTGGTTGCTCCTGGTGCTACCTGGCAGAAGGGTTACACAAGGAACCTCTTTCCTCCTGAGAAGCCTCTCGGAGGAGCTCACTGCCCTCCAAAATCCAAGTCCTTGGTACTTAGGGTGACCTCTACGAGGCACGAGAGGAATTGTGGGTAAGTTCCCTATGCAAATGTAGCTGTGTGAGGGATGAGAGCTCTTTCTCCTCAGCAGTTCCCGGGGAGATTTACACAGAGAAGAGATGGCGTCGGTTTCATTCATTGTTCAGTGTCACATTATGGGTTTGATCGCAACAGGGATGTGAATGGGTAACTGGTTAACCTCAGGTTAAAGAGAGCACCTTGGCTTGCAGATACAACCAGCAGATGGGGGGACCCGGGTGTCGGGGGAAACTGGGTGTCGGGGGGAACCAGGGGATGGTGGGAAATGAGAGACTGGAAGAATCAGGGGACAGGAGGAACTGGGCAGCAGGGGGGATTATGGGATGGGGGAAAGGGGAACAGGGAGAATTGGGGAACAAGGGGAACTGGGCAGCAGGGAAAACCTGGAGCAGGGGGAATCGAGGGGCAGGGGGAACTAAGCAACAGGGGGAATCAGGGGCCAATGAGAACTGGATGGGGGGGTGTCATTTAATTGGATTTTAAAGTGAGCAGACAGATCACTGTTGCACCCATGGGGAGTGTTTGCCCCGAAGTCTGTACAAAGGGGGCCATGTGAGGTGTCAAATGAAAGCTTATGCTCTACTGATTCTATGTGTGCTACTCAGGTACGTGTGTGATCATAGAATCATAGAATAATAGGACTGGAAGGGACCTTAAGAGGTCATCGAGTCCAGCCCCCCGCCCTCAAGGCAGGACCAAGCTCCGTCTACACCATCCCTGACAGATGTCTATCTAACCTGTTCTTAAATATCTCCAGAGAGGGAGATTCCACCACCTCCCTTGGCAATTGATTCCAATATTTGACCACCCTGACAGTTAGGAATTTTTTCCTAATGTCTAATCTAAACCTCCCCTGCTGCACTTTAAGCCCATTACTCCTTGTCCTGTCCTCAGAAACCAAGAGGAACAAATTTTCTCCTTCCTCCTTGTGACACCCTTTTAGATATTTGAAAACCTCTATCATGTCCCCCCTTAATCTTCTTTTTTCCAAACTAAACAAGCCCAGTTCATGAAGCCTGGCTTCATAGGTCATGTTCTCTAGACCTTTAATCATTCTTGTCGCTCTTCTCTGTACCCTTTCCAATTTCTCCACATCTTTCTTGAAATGTGGCACCCAGAACTGGACACAGTACTCCAGCTGAGGCCTAACTAGTGCAGAGTAGAGCGGCAGAATGACTTCACGAGTTTTGCTTACAACACACCTGTTGATACAACCTAGAATCATATTTGCTTTTTTTGCAACAGCATCACACTGTTGACTCATATTCAACTTGTGTTCCACTATGACCCCTAGATCCCTTTCCGCCATGCTCCTTCCTAGACAGTCGCTTCCCATCTTGTATGTATGGAACTGATTGTTCCTTCCTAAGTGGAGCACTTTGCATTTCTCTTGATTAAACCTCATCCTGTTTACCTCTGACCATTTCTCTAACTTGCTAAGGTCATTTTGAATTATGTCCCTATCCTCCAAAGAAGTCGCAACCCCACCCAGTTTGGTGTCATCTGCAAACTAAATAAGCGTACTCTCTATCCCAATATCTACATCATTGATGAAGATATTGAACAGCACGGGTCCCAAAACAGACCCTTGAGGAACTCCACTTGTTATCCCTTTCCAGCAGGATTTAGCACCGTTAACAACAACTCTCTGACTATGGTTATCCAGCCAATTATGCACCCACCTTATCGTGGCCCTATCTAAGTTATATTTGCCTAGTTTATCAATAAGAATATCATGCGAGACCGTATCAAATGCCTTACTAAAGTCTAGGTATATGACATCCACCGCTTCTCCCTTATCCACAAGGCTCGTTATCCTATCAAAGAAAGCTATCAGATTAGTTTGGCATGTCTTGTTCTTCACAAACCCATGCTGGCTATTCCCTATCACTTTATTACCTTCCAAGTGTTTGCATATGATTTCCTTAATTACCTGCTCCATTATCTTCCCTGGGACAGACGTTAAACTGACCGGTCTATAGATTCCTGGGTTGTTCTTATTCCCCTTTTTATAGATGGGCACAATATTTGCCCTTTTCCAGTCTTCTGGAATCTCCCCTGTCTGCCATGATTTTTCAAAGATCATAGCTAAAGGCTCGGATACCTCCTCTATCAGCTCCTTTGATGTCTGTGTGTGGAGTTATGAATATGGGCCCTGTGCTCGTACTGGGAATGCGCTCTGTCGGGGAGGAGCAATGGGCCTGTTGTGAGGAAGGACTGTTCAGTGACTGGTTGTGCTAACTAGCCCTGCTCCAAGGACAATGGCTCTGTGACCAGTACTCACCTGAGGGATGCGTCTGGGAACCTGCAGACTGGCCAGTGCCTCTTGGCTGCCGGCATGTGGAACCCAGACAGGTCACTGGACCATGTGACCAGCTCCAATTTAGGAGACACCAGAAATATAAAAATCCCAGGAGGGCGTCTCCATCTTGTCTTCAAGCTTGCTCCTGATTCCACATGCAGCCTTGAGAGGGATAGAGAGCTGGGGAGGATTGCTGACCTGTCCTGACACAGGATGTGCACCAGAGACGTCTAAGCTAGCAGCTTGTAACATCTCTGCTAAGAGCCTGCATCCAGAACCTGGTGACTGGTGCACGTAATGTATTCTCCTTAACAGTCTTACTCTCTACCAGAGGTGGAGAGTAACTAAATAGAAATACTTCATTATACTACTCAAGTATATTTTTTCAGTATTTGTACTTTACTCAAGTAATTTATTTTTGTGATACTTTGACTTTTACTCAAGTAGTTTTTTTAGAAAATATCATAATTTTTACGCCACTACAATTTCCGGAAGCACATAGTTACTCACTACGTTCATCGTTCTGATTTGCCTAAGCGCAGCTTCTTGCGCAAGCACCCAATAATCCAAAAAAATAACCAATCAAGAAGCACAATGACCCTGCCAACAATTAAGCCATTTAGGGTAGGTCTAGATTACTTGCCTCTGCCGGCAGAGGCGTGTAAATTAGACGATCTGACATAAGGAATGAAGCGAGGATTTAAATATCCCCTGCTTCATTAAAATAAAAATGGCCACTGCGTTGTGCTGGCTCAGCTGATCATCGGCACAACGTGGCAGTCAAGACGCAGATCTGTTGGCAAGGAAAGCCTTTGCCGACCGATCCTGTAAACCTCATTTCACAAGGCATAAGGGATCGGTCAGCAAAGGCTTTCCTCGCCAACCAATCCACGTCTTGACTGCTGCGTTGTGCCGACACTCAGCTGAGCCGGCACAACACGGTGGCCATTTTAATTTTAATGAAGCAGGGGATATTTAAATCCCCGTTTCATTGCCTATGTCAGCATGTCTAATTTACATGCCTCTGCCGGTGTTGCATGGAGTCTAGACGTACCCTTAATAGTCCCATCAACACCTTTTCATTCAAAACTAGTATCTGTGCAGGCACTGCCAGCCTGAGCCGTGAGCAACCAGGGCTGCTGCCCAAGGCCATGTGCGGAGGGGACGCATTTGAATAGTCTCATGTGACCTTAGCTGGGGCCAGCCAGCTAAATAGGAGGGAAACCCAGCAGCCACCTCAGCCAAGGTCGGGGAGGACAAAGGCACTTACTTGTGTCAGGTAAATCCTTGCTCTGGTAGGAGCAGCAGCAGGGTGGGTGCCCAGGGCCGGGGCTCCCTATTCTCCCTGGGACAGGGGGCCCCCCGAATGACAGACCGTGCCGAGTCTGGGCACAGCTGAGGGCGTCCGCTCAGGGTGATTTGCTCAAATCTGGGGCTTCTTACAGCCCCCAGACTGGTGACCTCTCCAAACAGGCCACAAACCAGTCCCACAGAGCGCTTCAGCTGCCTGCCTGAAGCCTCCCGAGCCAAACCCCTCCGGCACCCCAGCAATATCCGTGCCCCAGATGTCCCCGGGCCTCATACACAGGTGGGGGGTCCTAGCACCCAATCCCACCTACCCCGAAAAAGTTCTGTCCGGTTCCAAGAAACCAGCCACAGATCCCTGGTCAATTTACCCTTTGGACCTTACCCATAAATCACGCTGGGGCAATCCTTTAGCATATAACAACTAAAGGTTTATTATCACAAGAAAGAAAAGCATGAGAGTGAGGTTGTTAAAGGATAGCACATTACATGCACCGAATCTCCCAGTTCTCGATGCAGGCTCTAGCAGAGATGTTACAGCTGCTGGTTTAAAAGTCCTTGTTGTGCATCCTAGGATCAGGATGGGTCCACAGGTCTTTCCGGCTCTTCGATCCCTGCACTGATGCCTCTGGGATGAAGTGCTGAGCTGAGAACAAAATGGAGACCATCACATGGCCTCTTTATACCTCCTTCCTGGTCCCTTCTTGGCTGTAGCAGGTCACCTGGCCAGAGGCCAATCTCTGTGTTCCCTGCTGGCAGCTCTCAGGTGACAGCCCCCATTCTTTAGGTGTGTCCTTGGCCCATTGAGAGCCATTGTCCCACAGGGCCTCGCTAATCAGCATGTCCACAGGCCCGGCCCTGCCCAATGCTCAACCACGTGCAGGGAAATCTTCAGTATACAAGTACATGCTTATAATTGCTGGACATTATACAAACACATGAACAGCGTCCATAGGATTAGCAGACAGTGAGCTCCTATTCAACACCCCACATGGCCCCCCTTTATACCATTTTCTGGGGCCAACACCCTCACCTATGGGTGCAGCAGCAATCTGGCTGCTCCCCTCAAAATCCAGTAACGTGACACCCCGTAGAAGCCGTGGGGCAGGCTGTGCTGGAAGAGGCGTGGGGTGGGCAGCTGAGTTTGGTGGGGATTGAAGAACTGTGTCTGTGTGCCCAGCTTCCCTCTGTGTGTCGGCTGGCTGGGATTTGGAGCAACCCTGCTATCTGGGTGTGTGCTAGTGTGGAGCAGGTGTGCCTCATTCCCCCCCTTTCCCCCCCAAGAGCCCCATAGGGGAACTGAGGAGAGCTGGGCTACTGACTCGGGAGGGGGGTATAACACTTTGAGTTGTTGGGGGAGACCTTTAAATTGCCCCTCCCCCCATGAGCAGTTGATCTTGTCCTCCGGCTTCCGTGGCTGGCTCAGAAGTTTTGCTCACTTTTTTGGGGTGGATGAGGGAAGGGGGGGAGCTGCTGCTTCCCCAACGTGAGGCAGGTGGTGCAGAGGAGATGTGTGTTACTGAAATCAGCCCTCGCATGTGCCCCTCTAGGGAAATGAGTCCCAGTGGGTGATGGCTGGCTGGATGGTCGGAACACATTTATCAGGTGGAGTCTTGTGTCCAGTTCTGGGCACCGCATTGCAAGAAAGATGTGGAGAGATCTTTTCCGAAAATGCTTTTAACGGAAAACTTTTCTGTTAAAAGCATTTCCGGAAACTCATGCCAGTTTAGACATAGCCAAGTAGTTTTCCAGACGGATACTTCGACTTTTACTTGGTTACATTTTTTTCAAAGTAGCAGTACTTTTGCTCAAGTCACTTTTTGGGATGCTGTATCCACCATTTCTCTCAACCTTTTCTTTCATTTGTTAATAAACCTTTAGATTTTAGATTCTAAAAGATTGGCTCAGCATGCTCTTGTGGGTAAGATCTAAATTGCAAATTGGCTTGACACAGGTTCTTTGGGACTGGGAGGATCTGTGTAGAGTTGGTGAGATTGGGTTTTATAACCTCTCACCTGTGTGTAAGGTCAGGGGCTGATTGTGGCACAGAGAAAGCTGAGGTGCCTGAGGGGTTTTGCTTGTGAGGCTTCCTGCTGGCCGGACTGGCAGCTGACGCGCTGTTTGTGACTGCTTTGCGGCCTATTTGGGAAAAGTCTCCAGTTGAAGGTTGTAAGTAGCCCTGGTTTTGAGCAACTCACCCTAAGCTGATACCCAGACCTGGCCTGGTCCGTCCCAGTGGCATAGTCGGCAGGATCCACAGAACCTGGTCAATTGAGCTTTGGATCAGGACCAACGCTGTTCTAAATTGGATTTTGGTATGAGAGTTTGGTTGATTAAAGAGCAGCTGCAATGAGTCAGCAACAGTCTGACAGTCTGGACAGAGAGGCTCTGGAAGATTTGTGCTGGGTGAAAGGTGTCACCTTTAGGAAGAAAGCTGAGATCTTTGTCAGTGGCCAGAGATGCTGCAGAAGAAATGAGAGTGCAGGACCCAGTGAGGAGATTGCAGCTGAAATAGAAACAAGAAACTGAAGAATTTCTTCTGCTAGCCGAGCAGAGAGTGGCTAAGGCAAACAGAGAAGCAGCTGAAAGAAAGCAGAAGCTAGACCAAGAACATGCAGAGCAGATGGCAAAGTCGGGCAGAAAAATCAGCCAAGCCAAGGAGAGAACTGCCAGACTTGAACCTCAGCTTAGGAAAAGGGAAGAACAGCAGAGACCGTATCCTCTGTGGAGTTCGGTGTGTAACCGTGTGGCTTTGCGGTGTGATTATGACATGGCAGATGTGTTTAACCAGGCTGATGTCTTAACCCAGCCCCAAAGCATGTATGAATGCAACTCTTCTGTGCTACCTGTAGCTAACAGGGAGGTTTGTGAAAAGGGTACGTGTGACTCTGGGCAGTTGTCTGTAGCTAGCCAGTCCTACTGTGACCAAGAGGAGAGTTTCTCCAAATGTTTGCCCGAGGGAGATGGCTGTGTGTCTGTGCTCACAGCAGTGTGCCTGTGAGTAAGGCTTCTGAGGGCCTGTCTGATGTCCAGGGGTCGGGACGATGCTTCTCTGGAGCAGTCTGGAGTGACTGGCCAGGATAAATTCCTAAGGGTACGTCTACACTAGTGTTATTTCAAAATATCAAATTTCGAAATAGTTATTTGAAATAAGATATTTTGAAGTAACATGTCTAAACCCAAAATGCATTCGAAATAGCATTTTGCTATTCCCAAATAGCGCGTCCACACTGAGAGGACACTGAATTGCATTTAAGGCCGGCCGGAACCAATTATGGCAGGGCATCAGGTCAGGAGTTACTTTGTGTGGCTGCTGTCTGAGGCTGGAGCCTGTGCTTAAAGGGACAGCCCACCCCGCCACCGGACAGCTGGTTCTCAGGTTTCACTGCTTGCTTGCCTACCTCGATGAGGGACAGAACAGCATTCTTTTTCCTCTGCGTGCTCTGGTTGCCCTCACTCGGGACACCACAGCACTCTGCAACATGGAGCCGGAGCTGCCCCTGGGCACTCATGGATGCGTTGCTGCGAGCCTGGCTGCACTTTCTGCAGGCTGCCATCTGGGAGGTCCATCGGGGGCTGTCAGTATCCAGGAGACCCTGTGGGAGAGCTTCTATCCTGAGGAGCACTAAGAGCCTCCCTGGTCTGCCCCACTGGGGGCTTGTGTCTCATTCCTCCTCACGTCCTTCCACTTACCCCTCCCTAACCCCCGTTCCTGATGTAAACTAAAATACATGTATTTTCATGAACACAAACGCTCTTTATTTAACAAAACTGGGGGAGGGCGGAATGAAACTCTGGTGAGACTGGGGAAAGAAGGTGAGAGAGGGTGGGAGAGGGGAGGGGGAAACCTGGGAGGAGGGAGCTGGAAGGGGGAAGCAAGGGGAAGAAGGGGGAGGGGAAGCTCAGGGCTTAGGGTTCGGGGTATCGCTGGGACAGCTGTCTCTCAGCACTGCGGGTGCGGGGGCCTCAGTGTCCCCGGGGGGTGGGGCTGGGGAGGGGATGGAGGATGTGGAGGGAGAAGTGGGAGGGGGAGAAGGAGTGGGAGGAGGAGCGGTAGCTGGGGAGGCAGCAAGCTGTGCACCAGGATCTGCAGGTTTTGGCAGATGGCACAACCCTGGGCAAGCTGCTCCCACCGGAGCTGCAGGGCTTCTTGCACCCAGTGCTGGAGGGTGCGGTGCAGGGCTCACATTGCCCCCAGGTGCTGCTGCGGGTACCCCCCCACTGCACGGATGGGCCTGCGGAGTCCTTGGGTGCAGGCGCATGTCCCGGGTGGGGTGATGTGCCCTCACGCACAGCTGGTGTGGCTGGGGAAACAAGAGAAGTGGTCAGTTCTCCCTGGGGACACAGTGGGTGACACCCAGCCCCCCTCTGCAAGGTGAGGATGACCGTTCCCTGCACCGTCAGAGCTGATGTGCTTGCACCCAGGCCATGTTCGGAATGTCCAGCTATCCCCGGGAGTGGGAGCTGCCCCGAGACCGCACCCCTACCCCTGTGCTGTGTATAGTGTGGGTGTGGGTGTTTGGGGGCGGGCGGGAGATCTCCCCTGCCTCTGTGTAGAATGGCCTTGTGGAGGGAGGGCGTCCTGCTGTGTCCCACCCCAGAGTCAGGCGAATGTCATGCCTCATCACCCACACGTGTGGTTAACAGGGTGGCAGCCAACCCCACACATGTGCAGGTTGCTGCATGATCCATGGATAGCAAGGCTCACAGGCGCAGTCCCTGGTTTCTGTCCACCCCCCACATAAGGGGACAGTGATGGCACTTACCTGCCTCGGATGACACCGGCGACAGGTCTGCTGGGGCGGCTCGGGGGTCCTGGCTGCTCAGCACACTCCGTCTGGTCTGCTGCAGCTCCTGGCGCTCCTCCTCCTCGATGCCCTGGTCAGGGCCCTTTGCCCCAGGGCCGATGACCACCTGGGGAGCATGGACCATCCCGCCCCCAGGATGCAGTCCAGGGCATCGAAATAGGGGCAGCTTGGTGGGAGCTGCCCCCTGTGGCCCTGGCATATGCCTGCTGAAGCTCTTTTATTTTCACCTGCACCTGCTCCTGGGTGCAGATGTGGCCTTTGCTGACCATGCTGGCAGCCATCCTGCCACAGACAGCCTCATTCCTCCATCTAGTGCCGAGATCATGAACATTGGGGGCATCCCCCCAAACCTCAATCAGGTCCATGATCTCCACCCTGGACCAGGAAGGCACCCGCCTTTTCCAGCCCCTGGCAGGCTCCTGGGAGCTGGGGGACTGGTCCTGGGGAGTGGTAGAGGGCTGGCTGTCACTGGCTGCCTGATTCATGCTGGGGCCACTGAGTCAGGGGCAGCAAATGCTGGTTCTGGGCTGCCAGGCCTGGAGCTGGCACAGATACTGTGGCCAGACTCTACCCCTTTAAAGGTTCCGGGGGGGAGGGGAGGGGAAGAGGGAGAGGTGTTTTCTTGGTTGAGGCCAGAGTGGCCAGCAGGGCACCCTGGGAAGGGCTGGAGGCCCCCCACTTTCGAAATAGCCCCCATTCCAAGTCTACCCAGCGCCTATGTCGAAATAGCAATTTCGAAATAGGCGCTATTCCTCGTGGAATGAGGTTTACCGATTTCGAAATAGCAGATGGCCGGTGTAGATGCTAGGAAAGTTATTTCAAAACAACAGCTGCCAGGATGGCTCCACGCTGTCAGTGATCCTTGCGCTGAGGGGGAATAGAGAATGGGAGAGTTGCCCAGGTTGGGAGGAGGGGCAGGGGATGCTGGGATGGGTTGTACTCAGGCAGGGGAGCAGGCTTGGGCCGGGGCAGTGGGCGTGGGAAGGGCTGGAAGCAGGAGCAGAAGAGCTGAATTAACTCAAAGCCATCTGGGGTTTGGAGCCGCGGCCTCTCTGGCTCTGTGGGGTCAGAACCGTGTTACCCATGGGGGCAGGAAGGAAGGCGGGGGGAGGGGTAACCTGGGGGACAGAGACAATGGACCGGAGAGATGCA